>NC_141920.1:39044591-39196106 GCF_057802395.1 Ceratotherium simum simum | reverse complement strand
CTCCACCCTCACTTGGCTTCTTCCTCTTCCCCATCCAGCTTCCCTCACTTCTCCACCAGTCTTTTCTGGGAGCAATTCCAAAATAAATCACTTCTAAGTGGATCTGTATCTAAGGGTCGTCTTCCGGAGTCAGGACCTAAGACACTAGTACAAAAGGATTTTCTTAACAATTGTAAGACCAATGCAAGCTAGTAACACTGCATAATAAAAATTAACATTTTTGTGTCACTATTATTTATCAGGAAATGTGCAAAGCAATCCATAGGTTACAGTTATCTATGGGCTCACTCAGCTAGTTAGTGACTAAGCATGTTTTGACTCAACCTGTCTGATAATGAAGCTTAGACTCTTAACCAGCCACCACCTTTGAACATTTGACCTTGAAATTGAGAAAGTGTGAAAAGAGATCCTTCATCTTATTCCAGTGGCATCCATTTCAACCTCTGGGTTAACAGTCCAAGGAAACTCTGCCTTTGTTTTCAGATTCTCTCCTAGGTCAGCTTTGTGAATGTTTCTGGATTTTGCATCATATTCCATGGAGAAAAGTGTGGACTGGCATTTCTTTTGCATTTTCATGTTGTGTTGCTTAGCTCTTCTTGGAGACCCCATTGAGTCCCAATGCTAGCTGCCAGTGATTCTCCACCAGGGAGTGCGGTTTAAAATTATCACCAGCAATAAAGCTCATCCTCCAGAAATGTAATATCCCTGAAACTGGACCTTCTTGAAGTTCAAAAGATAGGAGCATTAAATTGAAAGGAAATCCTTCTATGTGGGGTTGATCTTATCAACTACAACGAGGACCAGAGTTTCGATCTGTCTCCCCAGTGCATTGTAATGCAGAAGCAAAGAAAGAAAAATAAGAAAGTGGAGATGAGGTTAATTCAGTGGAATTCAGTACCACAAATGTATTGAGGGTCTTCTGCATTCATTCACTTTGTTACACTGGGGCAGCACCCGTGCCATCTTCTCTTTGAACTCCACTGCCACTCCTACAACCACATTCAGCACAGCACAACACTTAGCAATGATTCTAAGGATAATACTCCCTTAGTATTTCTCTACCATTCATAAAATCTATTTGGAAACAACAAAGCTAACGGTCAAATTAAGCAGTGAACACAGATGCATATCCAAAGAAAAAAGAGCCATGGACTTAGAAACCTTCAGGTTTCCTTGTTCATCCCTTCCTGCCTTGTATTAACTTGAAGAACAGTAGATAGTAGATCATTGAGACACCCACATTTTTGGGTGGATCCTCATACATCTTGAACCATGTGAAAGATATCATACTAGATGCAGGCATCTTCTTTCCTGCAAGAAGTTTATAGTCTAGATGGAAGGTAAAACTTTTAGATTGATATGGTATGAAATAAGTAGATTTGATTTATGATTGTATGGGTTTAGTGGATAAAGAAATCATTTAGAGCCGGGCTGGTCAAGGCTAACATTATGAAGGAGGTTGATTTTGAACAGTAGTCTGCTGTGGACAGGCTGAGAGGACCAGAAAAGGCATCCCCTGCTTAGGGTCTGCATAAGCAAAGGTGTGGCAGAGGAAATTGACAAGATATATTTGACGCACAGTGGGCTTACACACAACAAAGAGTTTATAACAAAAATTTGAGATATTTTAACTAGGACTAAATAGCCTTTCAAATATTTTTGAAATGTCAATGGCTTTCCTTATTAACCACCCATTGGTTGTTGCTTAACAAACTATATTACTAATCTATTTCTATATAACAAACCAACACAAACTCAGTGACTTAAGATGACAACCATTTTATTCACTAATAATTCAGTGGATAAGCAGTTTGGGCTGGGCTCAACTGAGTGGTTCTTCTGTTGGTCCAGTCTGAGGTCGTTCATGCAGCTTTTGTTATCTGGCTGCTCAAATGGGGCTGGGTGGTTTTAATGGCTGTAAATATATGCTTCTGTTTTGGAGACAGTCCAAAGCCATGGATTCATTCACGCTGGGGGCATATGCTCCACTCCACTGCTCTATCTCCATACCCTCAGGTTCTTCTGTTCCTTCTACTCTGCACTATGTGGAATCCGGCTCATGGACTCTGCTCTTCAGTCAGTGTCACGGTGAAGACTCTGGCAAATGATCTTGAGAGACATAAGAGGAATAGATCTGAAGCCAAAATATTTATCATTCTTTTATTATAGAGAATTAATTACAAGTGAGATCTCAAATTTGGAGATAAATCTATCCTATTCATACCACTTAAAAAATCACCTAGTAGCATGAACACTCTGGAATGGTTAGATTGAGAGACAAGCCCATCTTATTCAGCGCTTTACAATGAGACATGGAAAGAGTCTGTGGTCTTAGGAAAACACAGCTGTGATGAGCCTGAGCAACAGTGGTGACATTCTTCACTCAGTGGGGAGAAAAGAAATCTGTGTCCTCCTGGTGTATGTCTGCAGGCTCTGGCATAGGTGTGGAAAGGACATCTTTCTCCCATTAGGCTTAAACACGAGATGTACAGCATACGAGCAACACCTTTTCTTCTTAACACCTACATACAGATTTGTCAATACCTAAAGTAATATTAATTTTCATTTACTTTCAGTATTGAAATATAGCTCCTTAACCTTCTGATATTTTGAGAAAAATGTCATTTAGTGGCCTGAAACAGAATGTAACTAAATAGTGTCCAAATAGGCTGAAAAATTTCATCTGCCTTCTGAAAGAATCGAAGAGAGCCTTTTATTCAGGGAGAATACACTTGTCACAATACTCTGTCTGCCTACAGAGTAGCCTCAAGGGGTGGGGAGGGTTCTCAATGTATTTCAGAAATGTTAATTCATTTATTCCTCAAATGTCCTTAATTAATGTATAAAGAGCAGGAATTTATTACCATTTAAAAAAAGAGCCACATTAGCATCTGTCCAAATCCCCTTTGGCCCTAACCCTGTGGTGCCCATGACCAGACGTCCAAATGTCATCATTTGCATCTCTTTGCCTCCGGGCTTTCTTGCCTCCACATTTCTCTGTCCTTGTGCACAACAGGCTGAAAGGACTGGAGAATCAATGGTCCCCACGAGCAGCCATCGACTAATGACTGACAAAAATCAAAAATCTGTATACACCGCCTTTCCTCCGCAGCAACCTCTACCCTCCGGTGGGATAACTCTGAGGCCCGTGTTCTGCACTGGCTCCAGGGTTCCCCAGCAGGATTAAGCTCCAGTTGCATGCAGTGACACTAAACTTGAAAATCCACCCTGAATCACCTGTCTTGCTGTCCTGGTGCTTCCTGGGGCCATCTCCTAAATAAACCCCTTGTACTTAAATCCTTGTCTCATATTCTGCTTCTGGGGGAAACAAAACTAAGACAAACAGTGAGGCATAGAGTAAAATAGTTTTGTCTTTAATTAAATCAGATCTAATCTTCAGGTTTGGGATCCAGAGCTCCTTCTGTAAAATCATGCTCTTATTTCTATGTTTTGAATTGTGTGGTTTATAAATTAGAAAAGATCATGGAGAGTTTTATCCGAAATCCTCATTCTACAGATCAGGAAATGTAGGATCAGAGAGGAGGAGAAATTGCTGACGTCATGCAGCTTTGTGGGGATAAAGCAGAGCATCTTTTTGTTCCCCGAGCAACACTGTCCCTGCTAAGGCACACCACATTGATTGTTTTTATAGCATCTATACAACTTTCCTTATTGCATATGATGTAATCAAAATAATATACTCCAATAAAGGAGAGCGACAACTTGCAGATAGCAAGAAAAATAGACTAGAGGAAGAAATAGGGAAGGAGTGAAGGAAGAAAATTGCAGGCTAGCCTAGCAGTGGAAGGTTAAATTGAGTGCAGTGGTTCTCAATTTTGGACACACATTGGAATTACCTAGGGAACTTTTAAAAATACTGAAGCCTGCGGGCCGGCCATGGCGTAGCGGTTAAGTCCACGCACTCCGCTGCCCGGGGTTGGATCCCAGGCTCGCACCCATGCACCTCTTGTCAGGCCATGCTGTGGCAGCATGCCACATAAAGTGGAGGAAGATGGGCATGGATGTCAGCCCAGGGCCAGCCTTCCTCAGCGAAAAAAGAGGAGGATTGGCAGATGTTAGCTCAGAGCTGATCTTCCTTACAAAAAAAGAAAAAAAATACCAAAGCCTGGATTCATTCACCAGAGATCCTGATTTAATTGGTTTGGTGGGTAGCCTTGGCATTGGGACTTAAAAACACAGAAACCTCAGTTGACTCTAACGTGCAGCCAAGATTGAGAACCAGTAGCTTGGTGTACCAAACCGTGCAATTCTTCCATTACTGAGTTAAGAAATCACGTTGCTTCAAATAATGCCTCTCAGAAGTCAAAAGAGGCTCCAAGGATATTAAAAAATGAAGAAATACAGGAAGAAGTTGTAAAAATGTTGGTATATTTTAAAAGTTTACTTTTAATCAGTTAATACTTGCAAAGAGCACTGTGCAACATAATTACACATTAACTCATAGTGCTTGCTGTAAGCCAAATAATGGCCACAAAGATGTCCACATCTGAATCCCCAGAAACTGTGAATATGTTACCTTACTGATAAATGGGATTTTGCAAATATGATTAAGTTAAGGATCCAGAGATAAGGAGATTATCCTAGATTATCTGGGTGGGCTACAAGGGTAACGACAATGGTTCTTATAAAAGGGAGGCACGAGGGTCAGAGTCAGAGGAGAAGTGAGGCTAGAAGCAGAGGTTGGACTGATGCCATTGCTGGAACGGGGCCACACACCAATGAATACAGGTGGCCTCTAGAAGCTGGAAATGGCAAGAGATGGATTCTCCTGTAGTTCTCCCAGAAGGGACACAGCCCTGCCAACACCTTGATTTTAGCCGCCAAGACCCATTTTCAGACTTCTGGCCTCCAGAACTGTAATCTAATAAATTTATGTTGTTTTAAGCCACTAAGTTTGAGGAAAATTCTTACATTGGCAGAAGGAAACTAATACAGGGCTAGTGGTTGGTCTATTAATGAGATACAACTTTCAAGTTGTTTGATAAACATTTTCTTTCACTCCTGTACCCCACTCCCATCCCTATGGATAATGTAATCTAAAAATGAGATTGAAAGCCTAAAATTGGAGCCCTCTGTGACTGCACAGCCACAGCCAAATGAGCCCATGGCCCCCAGTGATAAGCTCTGACTCCAAGGACATTTGATGATGATGCAGATAATATGAAATAGGATACATGTTGATATTTGCCTAAATACAACGCCCAAAACAGATAAGTAGAGATTCTAAATAATCATTTGTTCACTTATTCATCTATTATTCTATTCGTCCATTCATTTCTCCATTTAACCAACACTTTTTGGCTCCTGCTATTGTGTTGGGCAGGGGGTATGATACACTACAGTTAGGATTGCCAAACAAAATACGCTACACCAGTTAAACTTGAATTTCAGACAAACAACAAGTGATTTTTTAGTATAAGTGTGTCCCAAATATTGTATCATGTTAACGTTGTAATATTGTTTGGTGTTTATTTGAAATTCAAGTTTAACTGGGCATCCTATATTTTTTTTTTGCTAAATCGAGTGACCCTAAGTATAGTGATTTTCAGCCAGAGTTCCAGGACACGCTATTGTGTTACAAGTAATTTGTTGCTATACTTTGTGAATGACCCATAAAAACTATAAAAATTAGCCTTGATTCTCTGTCACTGAATTTATTCTGATATGTAATATTGTGTCAGAGAGAGAAGAGCACGTTTTTGGTCAGAACAGGAAGAAAGAGGCCATGCCCACAATACTTGTGCACCCCCTGGAAAACGAGAGATGACAGGGTTTGTTGAAAAGTAGCAAAAAGAGGAGAGCAGGACTGATCTGGTGTGTATTTCAGAGGCTCATGAACCATCTTTGGAATTCTGGCCCTGACATTCACGAGCTGTGTGATTTAGGGGAAGTTGTGTAATTTCTGAACTTGTGGGGGGTTTTCCCTATAAAATTAGAACATTGTCTAATTTACAGGTCATTTAGTCAATCAACTAATGTTTATTGCATACCTGCTATGTGCCAGACATCACTCCAGCTGCTAGAGATGCCATGTTGAATAGCCCAGGCAAAGTCCTTATTCTCAAGGAGCTTATGTTTCTTTGGTTACTGTGATGATTAAAGAAACTATCACAGCACTGGAGCACATAGCAGGTGTTCAGTGAATGTTATGGAATGACAACTTTAAGTACTGAAGACTTAAGACCCTACCCTCAAGAGGCTTACTCTCAAGTGAGCAGGTTGGTCCTGCCTGCCTTGTTAAGTCATAGGCCTAGGAAATTCTATTTGGGGGAAAACTATTTTAATTTTGAATAGCATAGAGTGTAATTTTCCTCTGGGCCTAGGAGGAGCTGGCAAAGGAGAGAACTGACCTCATTACGTTCTGTGCTTCCTCAGTGAGGTAAGTTTCCAAGAAACAGCTCACGGCATGAAGAAGTATAATGGATTCTGTGATGTGTTTGCCTGGAATCAAAAGGCCCGTGATGGGATGTTGGATCTTTAGCAGGTTTGGTCAGCCACGTGGAGACGGCTGTCAGTCCCGAGAGGCAAGAGTCTCAGACATCTCAGTGTTTGCATCGTTTCACTTATTCGGGTAAAATTTATTGAAGTAATTTCCATGCAGGATGGAGGTAAACGTCCGTTTCCACAGCTGACTGCAGTTCACATTGCTTATGTGCAAACATTTGGCAGCAGCAGCATGCACTAAGATTCTATAGGAAAGAAATTTCTGATGGAATCCACAATATTCTCCTCATATTGTAATGTGCTACACTTCTCTAATCTGTGTGCATGCCTAGAAAAGCATATATAGGAAAGACATTTATCCACAGCAGAGAAAATCATCTGTTTATTCAACAGCTACCCACCGGATGTCCTTTATTAAGCGTAGTGCTGTGTGCTAAGGAGAAAGAGAAGAAAACTCATGTAAGACCTTGCTACTTAAAGTGTGATCAATCCTTGGACAACTAGCATTATCTTCTACAAGTTCTTCGGAAAGGCAGAATTTCACTCCACCCCAGACCTACTGAACTACAATCTACATTTTAACAAGGGCCCCAGGTAATTCAAATGTACATTATAGTTTGAGAAGCCCTGATATATGATACGGTCATGATCACCCAGAGAGACTACACCCTATGGAGAGAGAATAACACACGAGCTATTAAGTAACAATGAGAATAACTGCACGACTTTTCTCAAATTAAAACCCCAACTTGCTGCAATGCTGTTCTCTTTCTTTTCTCGCACTGTTATTTCAAACTTTTTTGACCACAAGCCACAGTGCTGAACTAATTTAAATTTATATTATTCTTGTCTGTATGTGTTTATTTCCTGGGTTTCATTTCTTCCTCATGAATTCTTAGCTTTGGGCATGCAAATTCTCTAGTCACCTTGTATTTGAATAATGCAGTTTCAGTAATATGAGGATGCTTTTTACCCTCAGCTTCAAACATTTGTGCCAATAGGTGATACCAGATTAACAGAACAGGTGAAAAATGACCCCAAAATCAATTATATTAGGGTTTGCAATATTCCTATATTTGCACTAAAGTTTGGTATGTCTCCTTTTCTGTGAACTCACATTGATTTTTTTTAATTGAGATATGATTCACATACAAAAAATTATAACCCTTTTAAGGTATACAATTCAATGGTTTCAAGTGTATTCATAAGGCTGTGAAACCATCACCTCATTTCCAGAATATTTCATCTCCTCCCAAAGAAATTCCATAGCCATTAACCGTTACTCTTCATTCTTCCTTCCCACAGCTCCTGGTCACCACTAATTTACTTTTTGTCCCTATGGATTTCCCTATTCTGGACATTACATATAAATGGTATCATTCAGTATGTGGTCTTTTGTGTCTGGTTTCTTTCACTTATCATGTTTGCAAGGTTCATCCATGTTGTAGCATATATCAGTTCTTCATCCATTTATATGACTGAATAATATTCCATTATGTAGATATACCACATTTTTTTATATATTAGCCAGTTGATGAACATTTAGATTGCTTCTGCTTTTTGGTTATTATGAGTAAAGCTGCTATGAACGCTCTTCTACAAGTATTTGTATGAACAGATGTTATCAATTCCCTTCTGCACATACCTATGAATGGAATTGTTGGGCCATATGCTAACTCTATATTTAGCATTTTGAGGAACTGCCAAACTGTTTTCCACAGCTGCTACACCATTTTAGATTCCCAGCAGCAATGTATGATGGTTCTAATTTCTCCACATCCTTGTCAACATTTGTGTTTGTCTGTGTTTTTTATTATAGACACACTATTTGATGTGAAATTGTATTTCATTGTGGTTTTCATTTACATTTCTCTAATAACTAATAATGTTGAAAAATGATGTGCTTATTGGCTGTTTGCATATCTTCTCTGGAGAAATAGCTATTTAAATCTTTTTCCCATATTGGTCTTTTTATTGTTGTGTTGGAAGAATTCTTTATATACGGTGGATACTAGACACTTAATAGATAAATTATTTGCCAATATTTTCTCCCATTCTATGGGGTATCTTTTCACTTTACTGACGATGTCCTGTGAAGCACAGAAGTTTTTTTGTTTGTTTGTTTTGATGAAGTCTAATTCATATCTTTTTCTTTGGTTGCTTGTATTTTAAGAAATCTAAGAAACTATTGCCTAATCCAAGGTCATGAAGATTTACACTTCTGTTTTCTTTTAAGAATTTTGAACGTTTAGTTCCTACATTAAATTCTTTGATTGGTGTTGAATTAAGTTTTGTATATGGTGTGAGGTAAGGGGTCCAAGTTCCATTTTCAATGCTGACATCCAGTTGTGCCAGCACAACTTGTTGGAAACTTGATTTTTGAATTGCTTTGGCACCTTTAACAAAAATCAATTGACCATAAATGTATCGGTTTATTTCTAGAATCTTGATTCTATTCCACTTAGCTATTTGTCTTTATGCCACTACCACACAGTCTTGATTATTGTACTTTATATTAAGTTTTGAAACTGGAAAGTGTGAGTCCTCTGATTTCGTTCTTTTCTAAGATAATTTTGGTTTTCTGGGTCCCTTGAATTTCCATATGACTTTTAGAATCAGCTTAGAAAATATTGCTGTCTTAACAAGTAAAATTTTCCCATCCACGTACACGAGTTACCTTTACATTTCTGTAAGTCTTCTTTCATTTCTTTCAATGATGTTTTTAGGTTTTCAGTGTATGAGTTTTGCATTTCTTTGGTTAAATTTATTCCTAAGTATTTATTTCTTCTTGGTGCTATTATAAATGGAATTGTTTTCATAATTTCATTTTCAAATCTTTCATTGCTAGTATATATAAATATGATTGATTTTTGCATATCAATCTTGTGTCCTGGAAACTTGCTGAACTCATTTATTAGCACTAATGGATTTTTGTGGATACTTGAGTATTTTCTATATAAAAGATGGTGTCATCTACAAATACAGAGAATTTTACTTCTTCCTTTACATTCTGTATGCCTTTTATTTCTTTTTCTTGCCTAATTGGACAGGCTGGAACCTCCCATATTATGTTGAATAGAAGTGGCCCTTGTGATTTTCCTGATCTCAGGTGTGGACTTTTATCATTAGGTGTAATGTTTTCTATGGAAATTTTATAGATACCCTTTATCAGGGTGTCTTACATTCTTTGTATGTTGAATATTTTTATCACAATATTCTGTTGGATTGTGTCAAATGCTCTTTCTGTGTCTATTAATATGATCATGTGGTTTGTGTCTTTTATTCTATTAACGTGGTGATTTTATTATATAACTAATGTGTTATTAATTCTATTAATTTTCCATTGATTTATTTTCACATGTGGGACCCATTCTTGCATTCCTGGGATAAATCTCATTCAGTCATGGTGTATAATTCTTTTTATATGTTGCTGCATTCAGTTTGTAAGTATTTTTTTTTTTGAGGATTTTGAATCTATATTCATAAGAGATATTGTTCTGTAGTTTGCTTTTTCTCATAATGTCTTTTAATCTTCAGAAGTGTTTCCTCCTCTACTACATTTTGTAAGAGTTTGTGAAGCATTTTTGCTAATTCTTCTTTAAAGATTTGGTAGATTCACCAGTGAAGCCATCTGATCCTGTACTTTTCTTTGTGAGAAATTTTTTTATTACTAACTAAATCTCTCCTCATTACAGGTCTATTAAGATCTTATATTTCTTCTTGAGTCAGTTTCCTAGTTTATGTCTTTCTAAGAAGCTGTCAATTTCCTCTAGGTTATCTAATTTATTGGTATATAAATTTTGTAGTGTTCCCTTATAATCCTTTTTATTTTTATATAAGTTCAGCAATAATGTCATATCTTTCATTCATGATTTTAGCAATTTGAGTCTTCAATCTTTTTCTCTTGGTCAGTCTATCTAAAGGTATGCTAACTTTATTGATCTTTTCAAAGAACCAACATTTGGTTTCTTTGGTTTTCTCTACTGTTTTTCTGTTTTCTATTTCATTAATATCCCTTCTAATGTTTATTATTTCCTTCTTTCTGCTTGCCTTGAGTTTTGTTTGCACTTCTTTTTCTAGTTTCCTAAGGTTGAAGATTAGGTTGATTTGAGACTTTTGTTCTTTTTTTTTTGGTGAGGAAGATTGGCCCTGAGCTAACATCTGTTGCCAATCTTTCTCTTTTTACTTGAGGAAGATTATCCCTGAGTTAACATCTGTGCCAGTATTTCTCTATTTTGTATATGGGGCACTGCCACAGCCAGGCTTTAGGAGCAGTGTGTAGGTTCAAACCTGGGATCCAAACCCATGAACCCCAGGCCAACAAAGTGCAGCATGCAAACTTAACCCCTAGGCCACCAGGCCGGCCCCTTTTTGTTCTTTTTTAATGAAGGTTTTTACAAATAAAAATTTCTTTAAGTGTTGCTTTCACTGCATCCCATAAGTTTTGGTATGTTGTATTTTTGTTCTCATTCATTCAAAGTATTTTCTCATTTTCCTTGATATTTCTTCTTTGTCCCATTGGATATTTAGGAGTATTTTCTTTAAGTTACACATAATTGTGAATTTCCAAAATTTCCTTCTGTCATTGATTTTTAATTTTATTCCATTGTGGTCGGAGAACATACTCTATGTTGATTTCAATCCTTTCACATTTATTGAGACTTGTTAGATAGCCTAACACGTCTGTCCTCAAAAGTGGGCCTTCTCAAGTGTGACACTCGAAAATAATGTGTATTCTTCTGTTGTTGGGTGGAGTATTTCACAGATATATGTTAAGTCTAGTTGGTATATAGTGTTGTTCAAGTCTTCTGTTTCTTTGCTGATCTTCTGTTTACTTGTTTTATCCATTATTGAATGTGGAGTATTGAAGTCTCCAACTATTATTGTTTAGTTTTTTGTGTGTGTGAGGAAAATTATCCCTGAGCTAACATCTGATGCCAATCCTCTTTTTGCTGAGGAAGATTGGCCCTGGGCTAACATCTGTGCCCATATTCCTCCACTTTATATGGGATGCCACCACAGCATGGCTTGACAAGTGGTGCGTCCGTGCACGCCTGGGATCTGAACACGCGAACCCTGGGCCGCCAAAGCAGAGCACATGCACTTAACCGCTGCGCCACCAGGCTGGCCCTCCAACTATCATTGTTAATTATCTGCTCCCTTCAATTCTACCAGTTTTTGCCTCATGCACTTTGGGGCTCTGCTTTTAGGTGTATATATGTTTATAATTGTGACATTTTCTTCATGTATTGATCTTTTTATCATTATAAAATGTCCTTATTTGTCTCTAGTAACAGGTTTTGTCTTAAAGTCTACTTTGTCCAATAATTGTAGAGCCAATCCAAGTATCTTTTGGTTACTCTTTGCATTATGTATCTTTTTACGTCCTTTTATTTCCAATCTATTTGTGTCTTTGAATCTAAAATGTAACTCTTTTAGACAGCACATAGTTGGATCATGTTTTTTTCAATCCATTTTGCCTTTTAATTTGAATGTTTATCCATTTTCATTTATTGTAATTACTCACAGAGTAAGGTTTACATTCATCACATTTTGCTATTTGTTTTCTATGTGTCATATATTTCTTTCTTCCTCTATTCACCCATTACTGTTTCTTTTGTGTTAAATAGATATATTCTAGCATTCCATTTGAATTCCATTTTCCTTTCCTTTACTATATTTTTTGGGTTATTTTCATAGTGGTTGCCTCAGGATTATAATTAACATCTTAATTTATAACAATCTAGTTGCCTTAACACAAACTTAATTTCAATAGTATACTGAAACTTTGCTCCTATATTGCTTGATTCTCTTACATCTTTATGCACCATGTGCTTATCAGCACAGATTTATAGTTGTTGATTTATGCAGATAGCCTTTAAATCGGGAGAAAAAAAGTTATAAAGCAAAACACATTTATAGTGTCTCATATATTTGCTTACATAGTTACCTACATACTACCTGGTAGTCTTTATTTTTCATGTGGGTTGAATTTACTGTTTAGTGTTCTTTAATTTCAGCCTGAAAAACTTTCTTTAGAATTTCTTGTAGGGCAGGTCTGCTAATGATGAGTCCTCTGTTTTTATTTATCTGGTAATATCTTCATTTTGCCTTCATTTTTGAAGAATAGTTATGCCAGATATGGAATTCTTGACTGAACTGGTTGAAAAGAAAAGTCTTTCAGCCCTTTAAATATATAATCCCACTGCCTTCTGGCCTCCATGGTTTCTGATGAGAAATCAACTGTCAATCTTATTGATGGTTCCTTGTATGTGATGATTTCTTTTCTCTTGATGCTTTCAGGATTTTCTTTTTGTCTTTCAATAGTTTGATTACGATGTGTCTAGGTGTGAATATCTATGAGCTTATTTTACTTGAAGTTTTTTGAGCTTTTTGTATATTCAGATTAGCATTTTTTAAATTAAATTTGGGACCATTATGTATTTAATAGTCTTATCATTTTTCTCTCTCCTCTCCTTCTGGGACTGCCATTATGAGTATGTTGGTAGGCCTCTGAGTCTCTGTTCATTTTTCATCATTTAGTTTTTCTTTCTGTTACTCAGAATGGATAACCTTACTTAATCTATGTTCAATTGTGCTGATTCTTTTTTCTGCCTGCTCAAATCTGCTATTGAGTTCCTCCAGCAAACTTTAATTTTAGTTATTGTACTTTTCAACTCTAGAATTACTAGTTGGTCCTTTTGGATAATTTGTGTCTCTTTATTGATATTCTCTATTTGATGAGACATCATTCTTATGCACTCCAATAAACTGTATGTTCTTTGACCATAATTAAAATAGTCTTCGCCTAGTAAGTCCAATACATAAGCTTCCTCAAGGGCAGTCTCTATTGACTGCTCTTTTTCCTGTGTATGCACCATATTTTCTAGTTGTTGTTGTTATTGTTGTTGTTCTTTTGCATGCCTTGTAATTTTTTTGGAAATTGAACATTTAAAATAATGTGGTAACTTGGGAAATTAGACTTTACTCTCTTCCCCTGTTTTGCTGTTGTTGCTGTGTTCTGTGTGTATGGTTGCAATGGTGGTGGTAGTGGTGGGTGGTTGGTTTAATGGCTTTCCTGAATTAATTCTGTAAAGCATCTGTTCTTTTTCATTTGTGACCACTCAAGTCTCTGCCTAGTTAACATCATGGTCAGCTAGTGACTGGACAGATATTTCCTTAAATGTCTAGAATCAATAAGTCTCCCAGTCTTTGTTAAGTCACTCTGTGTGTCAGGAAACACCTTGAGTACTCGGCCACGTATTTGACAATTCTGCCTTACCCTTCACTTCCTGCTTGCAAAGAGCCTTAAGGTCAGCCATAAGTGAGAACTTAAGGTCTTCCCAGGTCTTTCCTGAGCATATACACACTCCTATGCATGCCTTTAGATCCCTGTGAGTGTGTGCAAGCTTTTCAAAACTGCTGTGGCTATCCCATTTCTCAGCTTTTCCTTTTAAGTTTTTGGTTAACCTATTGTTTTCTCCAGCTGTTATCTACTGCTTCAGACAGCCACAAAAGTAGGCAGTCTCCTCAAATTTTTTTACAAACACCCCCAGGTAAAAGGTGTTTTGCATTAGGTGAGGTCCAAGTCAAGTCAAATAAAGACAGCTTTGCAAGTGTGGTCTTCCAGAAAACAACTAGACAGGTCGAATAATGACAATCTGTGGGAATGAAGTTTGATGGAGCTTCAACCCTGTTCCTCTTCTAGTTGCTGCCAGGCTGCAGTATTTAACTATGAGTGTGGGCTCTAGGTTTTCAAGGCTACCACAAAGCTGAAAGGTGGGTTGATGGGAAGGGAGCAAGTTAAAATGTGCTAAGAATAAAGCTCACTGTTTTTACTGAGACTCACCCATTGGTATTGAATAGACACTTCCCATATAACTGCAAGCCTTTGGTTAATTTCTAGAGTTATGAAAATGTTGATTCTGATTATTTTTTGCCAATTTTCTTGTATATTTTATGGGAGAGAGAATTTTCAGAAGTCCTTAGACCCTTACACTGCCATTTTTGCTATCAATCACATTAATTATTTTAAAGATATAAAAAATATACCAATATTTTAATATTGGTGTGAGGGGAAATTAGAAAGTTTTTATATTTCATCTCATTTTACTGTTTAACATCCCTCTGTGAGGACACAATATGTTATGTGTGTCATAGTCTAGCTTTATGAACATTGTGCATACTTATTTTACTGAGAATATTGCAAAGGTACAAAAATGGTCTGTATTGCCTTAAACACAAATAAACAAAAGGATATTTTTTGAAGATGCATATTTCTCAAAATGGTAGGTAGACCTTGGATACATGGACTAGCTATCTAGGAGAAAGAAATTGCTTCAAGCCTGGGCTTAAAATTCAAGAAGTATGGTAAAATAAGTCTTGATTTAGGTGTTTCATGTTCAAGATAGGGCCTGGAACTTGATGAAGCATTAAGGAGCTAAGAGTAAAGTTTCCCATTGTGGAGTGATAGCCCCCAAAAGCTAGCAAGCTTGGGTGAAATCAGTACTTTTTTGTTATAAATCAGACAGTTTATGATCCTGGTGTTGGCTACGTTTATTTTCCTTTCATTAACATTTAAGGTGCTATCACTTTCTGAAAGCTGGGCAAGGATGTATATTCAAGAGAAATCTAGCCTCAGTCTGATCCCATCTAGAAAATTAATTGACCAAAAGTCAATATTTTTCCTATTTCAGATCAAGTACAATATCATTTTATGTCCTTACAGTCAGAGCTTATCATCAGGGTCCAGGAGGACATTTTGGCTTAGGCTGCATAGTCATGAAGGGCACTTCAATGTTAGACTTTCCATCTTATCTTTAAATTATATTATCTATAAGGTCAGAGGGAAAAAAAAAGCACTACAGGACTGAAAGAAAATATAAGACCTGGCTACTTAAAGTGCAGTCTGTGGACAATCAGTATCACTACCTTCTGAGAGATTTTCATACATGTAAAATCTAAGGCACCACCCCAGATCTACTGAACCAGAATATACATTTAAACAAGATCTCCTGGTGATTCATGTGCACATTAAAGTCTGAGAGGCACTGCCATAGATAATCTAGCCATGGATTGTTGAAATTTGATTGTATACACTCCATTAAACAAGGCCTTGGGGAATTTGAAAGGTTGTTTTTGGTCTTTCTAGCTACTCCGCTCTCTTCAATTGCAAAAGCAACAGGGCAGCTAAAATATTCTAACATCAAAGTAGCCTCTTATAAATTATTAGCTGAGCTATATTAAATATCATTCTATATAACTTTGCAGTAAAATTTCTATGGTAAGAAATAGAGAAAAGTCATGCTTTTATCCCCAAGAACATTGCTTTATGCTTCCTAGAGAAATTCCAGTCACATCATTCCATGTACTGAACAGAGTCTACACCTTTTTGGTTGCTTCTTGAAAGAGATGCCAAACACCATTCTTAGACTTTTAATAGAGAGAGGTGGAAATGATGATAATGGGCAGCAGGTCTTATCTTGTTGCATAGGTGAAATTTCTAAAATTTTTTGACTATACGAATTGTCACATTATATGAGAAATGTAATACTATGTTGTCCAGGGGTCTTGGAAGAAAAGGCCCGAGAAGATAGGGAAGATCCATGGATAGCAGGAGTTGTCTTAAATCAAGTTGTCTAAAGCCAGACCCTGAAATGAGGATTCAGATGCATGTGATGTACTGAGGGAGGGCTCTTAGGTAAAGGGGAGTAGGGAAGCAGGATGGGGAGATGAGCACTGTGGTATGAGTTGATGCGGTATCCAGCTTCAACCCAGTCCCATAAGGAACTCTGGAGTATGAATTTCACCACAGAGCTCCCTTTGAGGCTGTGGTGTCCTCATGTGAGTCAGTCATTGACTGCCCTCAGAGGGTAGACATGACCTCCTAGGTGAGGCAGTTCCCCTTGGCTGAGGACGATTCTCCAGATAAGGGGCCCCTGTGGCAGCCAACACAGCAGCTGGGGTATGGGTGCATCAGCTGGGAAAGGAGATCTGGGCAGGGCACCAACAGGGCTACAAGGGGATCGTATTGGGAGGGAACAGAGACTCTGAGGCGCCCACACTATTAATCATGAATAGAGAACTCAGTACAATCTGACAGCCTCAGAGGAGACAAAAAGCAGATCTTGGTATAGGGCATATTTTCCATTCATCCGTATTTATTTAATCTGTATAATTTTAGCCCTTATGATGTGCATAGCTCTAAGCTGGGCACTGTCTGGTTTTTTAAGTATTTCATATGTGGGTCTTACTTTGGAGTCCCTTAAATGCAAGCCCTGAAACAAGCACTTGGCAGCAGGTGGTATACCTCAGAAGTAACTCCTGGGAAGCACAAGGGAGGGTTAAGGAAAGTGAGACAGGGAAGGGTGAAAAGTTTCCCTCCAAAATAGATTGTGAATTGTTTACAGTAAAAACCCTTCTATAGCAGGTCATCACTTTGGGCCAATGAGGCTCAGTCCCATTGGTGACTTTCTGAGGAATGCACCCAGAATTGTACCACCAATTACCATCCCTTACATGAGGATTACTTCTGGAGATGTTAACTCCACAGCACATCCTGGCCACCCTGAGTGTGGCTGTATATAATGTGACTTCAGAAGAGAGAGAGAGAAGTTTAGACTAATCAAAGAAGGTTTTTACAAGAGACAAGATTTGAATATAGGGCTTGAAAGATTGCTCCATCTGAGACAGATGAAAAGCTAAGGAATGTGACACTATACCAAGGTGAAGGAAGGGTGTTTGAACTTAACCCTGCAGGAATGAGATGTTATGAAGATTAATATGGGCATGGTATGTAATACAAGCACTGATTTATTAAGATCATTATAGTAGAAGAGTGTAGCAAGATGGTCAAGCATGCAGCCATTCAACAAACATTCATTAAGTGTAAACTGTATGCCCAGCAATAGCACCATCAGGGCCAGAGACAGAACACTCCAGAACTTATCAAGCATGGTCCTCCAGCCTGAGTTAAGTCAGTACCGAGCAGCATTCTCTAACAGTAAATATTACCCCTCACATGTGGTTCCCACCTTGCCCACTCTAAAGGTTCAGGGAGGCCATCCTAGCTGACTCAGGTTGAACTTGTGGGGCTCCTGGGCACATCCAAGGGAATTCTCCTACATTAAGTGGGCTGGAGGTTACTGAGCCAAGGCTCAGGAGGGCAAGGTTCTAGTTCACCCTCTGCCAATAAGGCATTTCATGAGTTTTTCTCCTCTCTAGGACTCCATTTCTTTTTCTCTAAAAGTAAGAAGACTGGACCTGAGGAGGTCTACATGCTTCTCCTACAAACTCTGCTCTGACAAAACCCCAACCCTCATTTTACAGAACTAGTACCTATCTGATTTGCCATCTCTTCAAATTGATGTCACTCATCCAACATGTTCTTCCAGAAAGGTCCTCCAATGCTTTTGATCCTTCCTTTAAACTATCTTGGCTAAGTCATTCTTCATATTAAAGGTCTTTTTCCCATTTGCAAGGTCCATAAGGCAAAACATTCTTTTTTATTTCTTTCAAATTAGCCACCTTGTATTCCTCTTAAATAAAATCTAGTGGAAATTCCTTGCCTCATCAATTTTCATAACTCCCTGCAAACTCAGGCACGCCTTCCCTTTGCACAGAAAGCTCTTCTATGGCATGATGAACAAATACCTTTAAATCAATATTAAATATTTTCCATTTCCCACTGTATAATATTTTTAAAGAAGAAAAACATACTTGTCAGAAAATGTGCTGATCGATAACAGAATAGACCATGCCTATGGAAAGCCTTTCTATTCATAATACAGAGCTGCTACAAAGCTGGGGAGGTGGTGGCTTGCCGGAACCTTAGCCATAGACTCCAGGAATAAATAAAGTACCATTCTAGATCTACAAAATGACAATAAATGTCAGTGCTTATAAGTATCCCCAAATCTGCATGGCCAATAGCAGAATCTAAACAGGCCAGGTGTTCAAATTCCCACTCTAGACAGAGCTCTGAGCCGGGCTTCTCTGAATCTACCCATCTGAGAGAATCAATAGTGCATGTTGTCCTTGAGTTTGGCAAATGCAAGTTCAATCAAAGGCCGTAACGTAACAAGTGTTCCAAGTGTAATAATAATAAATTTCAACAGCCAAATTAATAGGACACGCAAGCCCCAAAACCTAGGTGGGAGTTAAAGCTGCTCTTTTAAATGATGAAAAATCAAACTGTAGAGAAAAGAGGCATGACATTGATCACATGTGTTAGAAAGGTCTAGTTCCCCAAGGACAAGGGGCATTCTTTTTATTCCACTAAAAAAATAAGTATTCATGGCTAATGTTGCAGCACTAACTTGCACTAAGTGAAAAATTTCATTTGGTTGCTATTTTTGATGAAGAAACTATTTTTGAATGTTCAGTGAGGACTGGACTCCAGAGGGATCAGGTCTTAAATGTCATGTGTTTCTAAGAATTTGAGAGAAAGAAACAGTATATCTGTCAGCCTTGGACATGCAGTAATGAGGCCTCAAATTTTATGCATATGATGACTTTGGAAAACATTTTAGTTTTGCTCTTTGGGATTTGAAAGATTAGCTGCAAGAAAACAAATAGAACAAAGGATTCATTTTACATATTTGCATTCTGTAGCCAGCCACATTATTCAAAATCCAAAGTTTCATGAAGAGATTGGACTTGGAAGAGCCGTTTAGTCCAAGTCCCTATCCATGCAGGAATGTTTGATAAGTATTTATTCTCGCCTTGGAGACGTCTGGGGGAAAGTGTAGATGGGGTAACCTCACTCTCTTACAAGGCCACGATTGCTTCTCCTTTTTCCTTCCTTCTTCCTTCCATCCTCTTCCTCCTCCTTCCCTTCCTCCCCCTCCCCCGACTCCCTTTCCTCATTCCCTCCCTCCACTCTTCTCCTCCTCCTTCCTTCTTCTTTCCTTCCTTTCTCCTTCCTTCATCATCTTCCTTTCCTTCCTTCTTTCTCTCCCTCTTTCCATCTTCCCTCATTATATTTTCTCCCCTTCCTCTATCTCTACCTTCCTTTCTTCCTTTTAAAAAAAATAGTTTTCCTACTGTTGTGATAAAACTCCATTCCCTCAAATCTCCCCATTTGTGTGCATTCTCAGCCTCAGGGACCATGAGAAGGAGTCTACTGTTTGGCTTGTGGGACACTTTCTTCCCAAATTCCCCCAAAGCCTCCATTCCTCTCCTTTCCCAACTTCCAAATCTCTCCAAAACCTCACACCTATGCTTTATGAACTGAAAACCAAGATTGCAAATTAGGGAAGGAGCATTATTCTTAATGCTTATCCATTAGCTACAGTATTATAATTTCGTTTTATAATTATAATTTTTTTTTAGGGATATAAGAGGAGCTGGCCAGGTAATTACAATACAATAGTCAAATCTATCGCATATTTACCACGTACCAGAAAATGTGCAACATACTTGCAGGTACTATCTATCTCAATTCTCACCAGCTACAAGAAAGCTACTATTAGCCTTTTTGTACAGAGAGTTTAAGAAGCACACCCAGGTCAGCCAGCTAAGAAATGACACTGTCGGGCATTGAGCCTCTATTAATATCCTGACCTAGTGCTCTCAACCACTACTCAGTTCTGTCTTTACATGTGTGTAATGTTTAATTTCCAAAAAAGGCATTATAGCTAAATTTTAATTACACCCAGTTTTTATAGTTAGAATTCCCAGGAGTGCCAGAAGCTTTTCCCATTTATGAGCTCTTGCCCCTGCAGAAGAGGTGCTCAGCATCCGTGAAACCCACTGGGTTATCTCTTGCCACCTCTCCCTGTTCAGGCTGCTCCTTTGTCCTCGCCCACGCTCCTCATGCCTCTCTTGATACGATGTCTGCACCCATCCTTTCACACCTGTGCAGTTCCGCCTGCCCCCATTGCAGCATCCTGGAGATCACTTCCGGCCCCTGCCCTTGCCTCTCACTCAGCACTTTGTCTCAGTCCGAGAAACATCCTGGCCTCTGTTTGAAGTTCTTGTGTGGGAGCCTTTTCACCTCCATCAGATTACAAGAGCTTCAAGGGCAGAGTCCAGGCCCTATGTAGCACTTTCCACGCAACAGGCCCTCAACTCATGCATGTTGGATACTTTGAGCAATACATCTCCTTTCCTAGCATCACTGCTAAAGGCTCAAGGTGCCTTCCCTCCCCTGATCTGCACATACAGCTCTGATTTCTTGAAGGAGCACAAATATACGTCGACTTGCAAATTCCTTTTTAAGCTTGCCCTGTCTGCTTTACATCACCTAAACTTTGAGTTTCTCCCAGCAGCCTGCTTGAAAAGAGAGGATTTAATAAGCAGCCAACAGTATATTTTGTGCTCAAATTCCTCACTTACACATGACCAAAAAAGAAAAACGATACTAGCCCCCGGAGAGTTGCAGCTTCCGAAAGAGAAGTTAAAGGAAGACTGCCTTTGACCAAGGCTCTCAAGAGGAGTGTGGGCTTCCCATGGTGCATGTAACCATGAGCAAAAAGCCCCCAAAGCATTAGGGCATAATTTTCTCTCTTAATAAAAGATTAATTCCAATGTAAAAGACTGTGTGGGGACCACCATGACTAGTTAACAGGGTTGTTCCATTTCCCCATGCTGGCTCTTACCTGCTCTGGAAAGCTTTATAATGCGCTGTCAGAGTGTCATTCCAGAGATAAAGGGATGCAAATGAAACCAAGGAGGAGGCTGTACAGATCCAGATTAAGATGCCAAAGTTCTGCTCTCAGTTCTGACATTCTCATTTCCATTAATTGGCTTCCATTTCCGTTTACCAGACCATCTCAAAGAAGCTTTCTCATTCTTGGGTTCTCCATGGCATGATCTGCATGTTATAAACACACCTCCAGGCACTCTTCCTTCTGCCCGGGAGCTCATTCCCCTATATGATAGTCTGGCCAATTTCTGGAGGTGGGAGCAGCTACTGCCAGTTTTTGAATACTTCCTAGTAGACAGGCCCTATGCTTGGCACACTAGTTTGAGTTATATCTTTTAATACTCATAAATTCTGAGACAGATGTCTGTATTATTATTATAAATCTACATCAATAATATTATATGCTATATAATTACTAAATTATAATAAAATTAATGCTTAATAAAATGTACAGTGGCATGTGTGAATAAATAATAATAATCCCCATTTTGCATTCTAGGTTGGAAAGATCAACCTGCATCCCTCAGCTGAAAAGAAGTGAGGATTGCATTCGAATCTAGGCTTTTCTACCACTTAAGTTCTTGCATTTAACTACTTTGATATACTACCTGTCTGTTCATCCTTCAAGGCCAAGTTCAAATGTTATCCCCTACATGAAGAGACTTCCTTGGTGACAACGAAGCTAACTGGGTGATTTTTCCATCTCCTATAACATTTTTATGTATATAACTGAGTAAATCTGAGTCTCATCAAGGCCTGTCTCAACATAGTGCCAAAATCAGAAGTATCAGTCCAGAAATATCCAGAAATTGTAGACAAGTAGCCAAAACATTTTTTCAGCCTCCTAAAAAATACCAAATGTATTTATTAAAAATACCAAATGTAGTCATTAAATCCAATGCAAAATATTTTAAAATCATCAAATAGTTTTCTCTCTCTCTGTGTACAAATACATATATATGTACACACACATATATGTATATATGTAAACAAGTAATAAACATTAAATAAAAAGAGGACGTATGGTAGAAGTGGGTTAATCACAAAAGTAATTTTATTTTTTCTCCTACTATCTTTTTCAACCTGTTCTCTGGTGGTTCTTCCCTTTCCCCTGGATAAAAAACTTAGCAGGCCCCATGACTGTCTGGTCACAATTTTGTAATAAAATGCCCCATGACTTTCAATCAGAATAGTAACGAAAATGTCCGGTCTCTGTAACTGTCAAATGCCCTCACTAGCCTGCTGCAGGCAGAACCCTGCCATTTAGGAAGGAAGGGAGCTGCTGGGAGGTTTCTTTTCCTTTCCAGCTCCTCCTTCAACAGCTCCCTAAATCTGGTTTCTGAACTTTCTAGGATTACAGCATGAGAAGGGGTTACAGGAAAGTTTATACTTGACGCAACCTCTGGTAAGCTGCCTTTGTACTTTATGATAACAAAAAACAATGCACATATAGAGCAATTTATAATATTAAATGTAGCAAATATTCTTAAAAATTCGAAACAGCACAAAGAAGGAAATAGAGTATATATGTTCAACATTCTTAGAAGAGCGTCCAGCGGATGGTAAGTTCTATATAGCTGTTAGCCAGGAAGATGAGGATGATGACAATGCTGATGTAATAATAAAGTGGGAAATAGAGTTCTCAAGAAGCTTTTAACTTACTTTGTGAGATGAAATGAATGTAAACCAATTAGAGAAGCTTTAAGTGCTAATCTAACCATTTTAACACTTTTAAAAAGTTGTAATAGATTTTAATAAACAAGGTGGAACGTGGGAGAATTTAAGGTCACTTGAGTCTGTTTGTCAAATTTTTCTATATAATGTATATTTTATATTGTAAGTATTATATATAAATATTACATTTTTATATATAATATATATTAAGTATATATTTATATTATATCAAATTTGTTTTGTCCTCGCAGTTGTATTTCATTTTCAACATCTTTTGCATTTTTTTTTCATGTCTCCTAAAATCCAACTAATTTTCTAGGATAAAGTGATGCCAGTAAACTGCCCTGATCCTAATAGACATCCTGCACCCTCTCATGAGAGAAAGCACGCACGAACCTCACTGTTGCTATCAGCTGTCAGCACTGCAGCCCACTGCATGCCCTCACTAGACTTGTCTCTGTTCAAAGCAGACCAGATAAAAGGGTGAAACTGAAGGACTGGCATTATTCCCTCTCCCCAGTCACCTGCCAGTGGCTCCCCAGAAACTGGTGTGATGGAAACATCTCTTCTAAAATTGAGAAGCCCAAAAAGGGTTGGGGCAGATAGTGGAGCCTAAGAATTAAGAAGCAGGACTTGTTCAGGTGTAAGCTGTCAGGATGTGGAGCGGGATGTTCTAGGAAACCCTGAGAGACAGCTGACAATCATGAGCCTAGATTTTTTTATAATGTCAGTCTGAATGTTTACATGCTTTTTCTTTCCCTTGATTATTTCCTTTGCTCACTGGATCTGGGTTTTGAAGCATGATTAGATTTTCAAGGAATAAGGAGGTAAAAGCATTCATTCCATACAGAAGTATTATCTGCAATGACATGAAACAGTCAGGGTCCTGCAAGCGACTCTTGGAGGCACTTTGATAACAGGTGGTTGCTCTAAGTCAGTGGTTCTCAAACCTGGCTGCATAGTTAGATCTACCTGGCTCCATAGTTAGATCTATGGAGCTTTTAAAAAGCCCAAGGCCCAGGCTGCACCAAGACCAATTTCAATCAGGAATGAAGAGAGTGGGACCCAAGCATCAGCATTTGTCAAAAGCTCCCTGGATTATTTCAATATGCAGCCAGGATTGAGAAGCTGTGCTGTAGGCAATAGCTGAAGAGTCCAGCCCTGTCCAGACAGCTGTATTCCTTTTCTATGTACTGAAACCCCACATCTTAGCTTAGCTCCATAACCACAAGAGGAATGGGGAGGTATGGGAGGACTACAGAATAGTGGAGGAGAAGAGGATTGGTTTTGTGGCCTGAAAGTCCTGAGTTCATATCCCAGCTCTGTCACTAACTTCTCAGCTACATGTATTTGGATCAGTTACTAAGCCTTATTTTCTTTCTTTGTTCATTCAGTGGGAATAATAATAATATTAACTTTGCAAGGGTTTTGTAAAGATTAGAGGGATGAGATGAAAAGAGCTTAGCACAGTGCCTGGGACATGATAAAGTTTCCATAACAAATAGCTGTTACAGTTATTTGCAAAATACCTAAAATTTTAGAAATAAAATAGAATGTGTGCTATTGACAAAGGAACAGTGATACTGCAGTCACATACACAGGATATGCACATTTCAAATGAACATATGTTCACACTACTGATTTCTTTAATGTTAACATCTGCCTCTAAATTCATAAGTGCTCATAATTATGGATATTAACTTTCTAAATGAAGGAGGAATTTCCTATGCAGGATGTGGTGCAGAAAGTGAATTGAAATTCAGTGGATGCATTCAGTGTCTCTGATGAAGACCTCTAAGCGATATGGAGCCATTATTGCATCCATCTTGGCAAGTAACCAATGGAATAGATAAGAATATGTGCCATCATCCAAGGACAGATCAACTAACTGGCCCAAGAACTCCTGGAGTCATAAAATCATAAAATGTTTTACTTGTGAGAGATCATACAGTTCAATGATTTTAAAATATATATGCTCTTGGCAGTGGAACACTTTCCTCAATAGAAATATTAACTGTTAATGCCCAATATTTGTAAGTAAAATTCCTTCTGTTGAAGTGAGGCTTACCCACTTCACCCTGAAGAGCTGTTTGGAGTTCTAGCAATTCCAAAGAATACATTTCGAAAATCACTGATTGAGTTAGAACCACTTGTGGTAGACTGTTACTTTGGTAACATCCAATGAAACTCATCTCCTAATCTTCCCACCATTGTGTATTCTCCTCCAGCATTGAGTATGGATTTGGCTATTGCCAGTGGGACATTAGCAGCCATGATGCAAGTAGATATGGTCTTGCTTCTTCGTATATTCACTCTTTGAACCAGCTGCCATGCTGTAATAAAATTTGATGAGACTACGTGAAAAGAGAGACCATAAAGAGGATCACTGAGGTACCAGATTTGTGAGTGAAATCCTTGTGGATCCTCCAGCCCCAGTTTAGCCATCAAACAACCGCAGCCTCATGAGCGACTTCAAAGGGGACCGAAGAACCGCCCAGCCATGCCCAGCCCAGATTACAGAATCACGAGGAGATAAAATGATTGTGGCTGTAAGCCACTAAGTTTTGGGGTGAATGGTTATATAGCAATAGATAACTGAAAAGTTACTTCTTGAGCCCCTCTTATATCTTTAGCATCTATCACTGCAGCTTGTGTTAAGAAAGCACTTTAATAGTAAGCACTGAACTAACCTGATTAACCAGTGAGTGGAAGAACTAGAAATATAATCAAAGACTTCTTGTTCTGAATTCATCCCTTGTGCTACAGTTCATCTGATCCCGTATCAGTGGAACAAAACCCCTAAACTCTAGATATCCAATCTAGATTCCTTAACGTTCGCTATATTTTGAGATAGAAAGGACTATTTTGGTCCCTAAGACCAGAAGTCTCAACACAGAAAACAGCTAAGAATAAGAGGCTTCTAAGCAATGAAATAAGATGTCACGATGTCCATGGACTTTTCTTAGAAGAGAGAATCTCTCTCATACCTATATGTTCCTTATTTTAGACAAAGTTCTATTTTAACATGGTTTTCTGGATTCCTGATTCATAGTAGATCGGGTGGAAGACGCTTGAAGCAGGTATATTAAAAGTTCAATAATAGACAAGAAGAAAATACAAAAACTACCAAAAAAAAATACAGACACAAGTATTCAGCAATAGTTCAGGGTATGGAATAATTTAGTGCAGATATTAACAACCCGACCCACCATATGCAGCATCACAATAGTATAATATACCAGAAGGACTGTTTAGTTATTAATGGTCTTGAGACAGCAATGAAAGTTTGATATATTCTGTTTGATAATTATTATGCCTTTAAACTTGCACAACAACATAGTGTACATATGGCTTTTGATCCATTATCTTTTTTTAGGAAAATTATCACTTCCACATTCCACAGCATTTCTGATTGTTCCATTTAGTTCTGGTTGAGCTGAACTCCATGACCCTAGAAGAGGGCATAAAACCTAGTTCTGTTCAATTAGTGTATTCCCTTCTATAGGATACAGAGATTGGTTCAGTGATGGGCACATGACCCAAGCCTGCCCCATCAGTTTTCCCCATGATTTTTTTCCCAAGTTATGCAGAAAATTGTCCTCTTTTTCCCTGGATCATGAGCTCTGAGGATGCTCTGAGGCCTGGATAGGTGGGGGGAATGGAGGTGTGCTAACCGAAGCCATCTTTCTTCCACGTACAGAGATCATTTCTTAGAATAAAGCTAAAAAGAAATCAGAATTGCCAAGAAATTGGAGGAAAGACAAAATTCCAGTGGTGACTGAATTCCTGAATCTAATCCTAGCCTCACACTGTGAATTTCTTAGACTTGAGCTTTTACAGTCCCTTTCTAAGTAGATTGCTATTTTCTCTTGCATACAAGAGACTCTAAACTAATAAACCCACTTGACGGTTTTCAAAATGCTTTCACATTCATTATCGATTGATCTCTCACAGTAATCTGCAAAGTGATCAGGGCAGTTGGATGATCCCCATCTTATTAACGACGAAAATGAGCCTCCAGCGAAGGGCCTTGCCTACATCTACAGAGTTAGCTGTGGACTCTGTTGGAAAAATAAGATCTTCTGATTTCAAATCCAGGAAATTTCTCACTTCATTGATGTCACGAAATCATTTTCTAAAATCTTCTATTGGTAAAATACTTTCAGGGCTTAAAGTGGTAAAATTTAGTTATGTGGGATGCATCATTTCCCATTCTCATGGGTAAAGGAGGCATCAATACTAGAAGGTGTATTTGTGAGGTTGTACTATCTTTGGTACACTATCAACTTTCAGGGATGACTCACAGTAGGAAAACAGGCTCAGAGAGTTTTACGTTGGGTTCCCTGAATGAAGAGCCTGAAGATGGGGATTCTTGTACAAGTGATTTATTGAAGGTGAGCTCCCAAGAGAAGAGGAGTAAGGGATGCAGGATAAGGCAAGGGAAGGAGCCAAGTAAGGATGTGATGCCATCTGGAGTCTAGCCTCAGACTAACACACAGAAAGTCTGGAGCATGAACGGTACCACAGTGTTATCACCCCCCTTGAGGCAAGGGGGGCCAGCTTTGTGCCTCAATATCAGTCAGTCATTGGCTCTGGGCTGCCTCCACTCTAGGGTACGGGGCATAATCTCCAAGCACTTCTGGGCAAAGCAGCTCCTGTTGACTGAGATAATTCCCTAGAAAAGAGGTATGGGGGACAGCTATGTGCTCTTAACAACCAACACCTGTGGTAAGTGGTGCAGCCATTGGCCCTGTAAAAGGGTTCTGCATGGGGCACCACAGTGTCTACTGAGAAGTCTAAGCAGGACTCAGCCTGAGACAACTGTTCTTCTTCCACTAACTTCTGTGAAAAACATTTTACGCCACGCAGACCAAGCATTTGTGAAGTAGCCATCCAATGCCAGCCTTGGGAACATGTGCAGTGGTGTCATATCTTGTCCTAGCATTATGTTCTAAAGTAAATGTGGAAGATGAAAATAGCATGAAGTCAAAATTACCATAACACATGCATATATATGTATAATGCATATATATGTAAAACATATGTGTGTCTATATGTTTATATATAATGAATAAAATAAATAAACTATACATAATAAAGGGCATGTATATGTATAAATAAATTTAATTTACTAGATGAAATTTATATGTAATTGGATTGCACTGTATGTATCAAGAACCAGATCAAATTACACTTGAACAACATTCAAGGATTTTGCTGGAATTCTGTCATATCTGTGAGTGCTCAGTCTGAGATATTTCTCAGCAGAGCATTGTGACAATGGCTCTGACCTGTATGCTTCATCCTCACAGTGAATCTCTGACTCCAGGCTCAGTATTTCATCACTGCCACACCTGGTAATTAGGTATTATTCTCTCTAACCTGCAGACCATATATCAGGCTTTTGTAAGTGCACAGGAAGAAGTTAGGTGGCTACTGGTGGATCTATTTCTCCCTTCCCCCAAAAGAACATGACAAGGAAATTTATTTCCTCTTAGAATTTGAGAAGATTGTGAAGGCTGTGAATTGTACCGCATACTATTGGGTTAAAAAATTCACTTTTCTTTATTTCTCAAACTCTATTCTCCTGCTTTGTTGATGAAAAATTCCATTATATTGTTAAAGTATAATTTTCAAAAGATAACATAATAATGCTCAGGCAAATATAAAATGAACACGTGTCAAAGATTGATTCAACTCATTAATTACTGAGAGAAACAGTAAGGTGTTAAAACCAGCCCAAAGAACATTTGAAAAGATGGGTATTCATAGGCAAGTTAATAAAGGCAAGTTAGGATAGGATTGCTGGGGTAGATACAAAATTGGTTAACGTCTAACAGAGCGATAAAATATAACCTTTGAGGTGATCTCTTCCATTAATTGGAAATAATTTGCATCTTTACTGAACAAAAACCTGTAACATAGCATGTAGCTTCACTAAGTCTGGGACCTCTAATCAACAGGAAACAGTGAGTTAAAGAACACGCATTTGCCTAATCCCTGAGTGGGCCTGCACTGAAAAAACAAGTCACCTACCTTTTGCTTTGTTTAAATCTTGAGCAATTTTTATTAAGACTCATCATTACTGAGTCTCTCTCTCCTAGTCAATGGGCTCATGCAAGAATCATGGGCCTTTCAGAAGTCGGGAAATAGGAAAAGGACCAGGCCTTTGGCCCACTAGGCCATCATCTTTACCAGTGCTCCTTCTGTGACCTAATCTTGATGTCATGTTCAGGCCTCTGCCATGTTCCCTCAGTGCACAGGACAGACCCTAGGATAACCCCCAATGACCACCATCTTCTGGTATCCCTGACTTCGTATAATTCCCTCCACTTGAGGGTGGGTGGGATCTGTACCTTGCCTCCAGCTAATACAATATTGCAAAGATGAAGTGATCTTGCAGATGCAATTTATATCCCAAGTTGGTTCTGAGTAAAGGGAGTTTTTCTAGGGTGGAGCTGAATTAATCAGGTAGATTTGGATTAATCAAAGCCCTTAAAAGGGAGATTGAGCCATCCGTGAGGCAAGGGATTATCCTGCTGGCCTTGAAGAAGTAAACTGCTGTGTTCAGAGAACTATATGGCAAAGAATTGCAGGTGACACCTAGGAGATGAGAATGGACCCAACTGACAGCCAGCAAGAAAACCTCAGTCCTACAGCCATAAGGAACTGAATTCTGCCAATGACCATGTGTGCTTGGAAGAAGACCTCAGGCTCCAGAAAGGAACAAGCTCAGACAACGCCTTGCTTACAGCTTTGTGAGACTGAGCAGAAGGTCCAGCTAAGCCATAACTGGACTCCTGACCCGGGGGAACCATGAGATAATAAGTCTGTGTTGCTATAAACCGATAAGCTTGTGGCAATTAGTTATGTAGCAATAGATAACTAAGACACTCAGGGACACTCAACACAGAGCCTACTCCACTGATGGCAAACATGCCCACAGAATTCCCCTCAATGCTCTCAAGGCCTATTTTCAGCCATCTTTAACATCCAGTGACAATTCCTCTGTCTAGGACATGGAGTGAAGCCAGCCTGGGTCTCTGCCGGACACAGAGAGCCCTCAGAACTCCATCCTTTATCCTAGATGCAGAGATGCACCCTCACCTTACTGCCTCTCCAAAATCATTTCTTTTCAAGTCAGCCTCCTAAAAGCTTCTAGATCCTAATCATTAGCCCCTGTGTCTTCCCCTTTGGAACCCCCGGGTAAATTCTTCTCCCTGGGCCTTAAACTCCAAATCTCCATACTTACCAATTTGGGGAAGAGGGAAAGAGAGAGAGAAAATGTTATAACGACAGCTCTGGCTTTTAGAAAATTCAGTGCTGGCCTTTCTTTTCTGGAAAGAGAGTGAGGAAAGGAGATTCTAGCACCATTTATACTTTTTTTTTAATTAGTAACTCATCTTTTTTTTTTTTTTTTTGAGGAAGATCAGCCCTGAGCTAACATCCATTGCCAATCCTCCTCCTTTTTTTCCCTTTTTCTCCCCAAAGCCCCAGTAGATAGTTGTATGTCATAGTTGCACATCGTTCTAGTTGCTGTATGTGGGACGCCACCTCAGCATGGCTGGACAAGCGGTGCGTTGGTGAGCGCCAGGGATCCGAACCCGGGCTGCCAGTAGCGGAGTACGTGCACCTAACTGCTAAGCCACGGGGCAGGCCCCAAGTAACTCATCTTTTTAAAGCGAGTTCTTTACACATTCCTGATGACGTACTTTGCATTCTTTAAGATTATGAAAGAGATAAGGAACCAGAGGCAAAAATATGGTATTTAGTGGTAAAGAATTGGAGGACATGGTGGCAGGGGAGGATGAAAATGTTTCAGCTCCCGAGAAGCTGCTTGGGAGGGCTTCAAGGAAGTAAGTTTTGGGGATCAGCCTGTTGGTGAGGCCAGCTCTGGAACTTGCTGGTTACTGTCTTTGCACTAGTGTTTCTCAAACTTGCCTGCACAGTAGACTCACCTGGAAAGTGAAATCACAATTTTGGGGGCTGGGACCCAGGTATCAGTATTTTTAAAATATCACCATGTTTTAAAACTTCCCAGGTAATTTTAATGTGCAGCCATTTTAGTATCACTCCTCTACACTCTCTTCCTTTGTACAGTGTAGGGGGTCTCATATATCAGCACTGAAGCATCTCTGGGGAAGACTGATAACACCCAGATTCCCGGGCCCGGACCGTTGGAGTTGCTGACTCCGTCAACCGAAAGTAGAGCCCAAGAATTGCATTTCTAACAAGCTCCCAACTAATGTTGATGTAACCGATTGGAAGAGCATTCTTTTGAGTAGGCAAAGGCTAGAGTTTATCTTAATGAAATTTCAAGCACAAATTTTAATAAATGGTTAAAATATTTAACGATTCATAACCATATGTGACCCGTGTTTCATGTTTATGGAATACTTAGGATTAAAATTCCAGATTCTACATTAATTTTTAATTTGTCTTGTTCCCTAAGCAGCATGGCACAGAGACCAGCTTTCTCCAGGGAGAAAGACCTTTGCACAAAGACCAATAGGAGAGGTCCAAGTCTTCTGTACATTTATCTCAATGCACCCTGCCTACTAGAGTTCCCTGGGGATCATGTAAAAGATTACAGTGCTTGGTCCTCACCCCGGATATTCTAATTTACTGAGTCTGAGGAGGGGCTTGGATTGGCAATGACATATAAATATATATACATACATACGTATATATATATACACATACACTCATTATCATAATAATTAATACAATTATATGTTAATTACATATAATATGTATAATGTATGATATATTAAATAATGCTCTCTCTATATAGTTTTATTTAACTATTAGACTTTATTTCTTAGAGAGGTTTTAGCTTTACAGAAAAATTGAACAGAAAGTACAGAGTCCCCATATACCCTCTCTTGTCACCCTCACACAGTTTCCCTATTATTAACATCTTGCATTGGCTGGCACATTTGTTACAATTGATGAACCAATATTGATACATTATTATGAACTAAAGTGCATAGTTTACATTAGGATTCACTCTTTGTATGGTCGAGTTCTGTGGGTTGTACCAAATGTGTAATGTCATGTATCCATCACTATATTATCATATAGAATAGTTTCACTGCCCTAAAAATCCCCCGTGCACCACTTTTTCATCTCTCCCCTCTTTCCCCCAAATCCCTGGCAATCCCTGATCTTTTTATCACCTATAGTTTTGCCATTTCCAGAATGTCACATAGTTGGAAACATACAGTATGTAGCCTTTTCAGACTGGTTTCTTGCACTTAGCAATAGCATTTAAGTTTCCTCCATGTCTTTCTGTGGTGTGAGAGCTTATTTCTTTTTAACACTGAACAACATTCCATTGTCTGGATGTACATTTTTACATTTGTTCCTTCATTTATTCACCTACTGAAGGACACCATAATTGCTTCCAAGTTTTGGCAATTATGAAGAAAGCTGCTATAAACATTTGTGTAGACATAACTTTTCAACTCATTTGGGTAAATATAAGGAGCACTATTGGATTGTGTATTAAGACTATGTTCAGCTTTGTAAGAAGCTGCCAAACTGTCTTGAAAAGTAGCTGTACCATTTCTCATTCCCTCCAGCAATGATTGAGAGTTCCTGTTGCTCCACATCCATCCTAGAATATAGTGTTGTAGGGTATTGAATTTTAGCCATTCTAATAGGTACGTAGTAATATGTTATTATTGTTTTAATTTGCAAGTGTCTGATGACATATGCCACGGAGCATCTTTTTGTATGCCTATTTGCCATCTATATATCTTCTTTGGTGAGGTGTCTGGGCAATGGTATATTTAAAACAACTTCCTAAGTGATTTTCTTTTTTTGTTTGTTTATTTCCTGTTGCTGTTGTTTTTGTTTTTTGTGGATTTTTTTGTTTTGGTGAGGAAGATTGGCCCAGAGCTAACATCCACTGCCAATCTTCCTCTTTTTGCTTGAGGAAGATCGACCCTGCACTAACATCCGCACCAATCTTCCTCTATTTTGTATGTGGGACGCTGCCACAGCATGGCTTGATGAGTGGTGTGTAGGTCCACACCCAGGATCCAAACCCGCAAACCCCAGGCCACCGAAGCAGAGTGTGTGAATTTAACCGCTACAGCACAGGGCCGGCTCTCTAGGTGATTTTCTTATGAAGCCAGAGTTGATGATTACTGAAGCCCAGAACTCCCAAAGAAGACCAAATATGGAGCCCAGTAACACTGTGAGAGGAACAAGCTCCATTTTTCTGCCTTGACTTGAGGGAAGTAGATGCCATAGCATCCTTGTACATCCTTGCATCTCATCCATATCCCCTCAGCCTTAGGATCATAAAGCGTAATAGCCTGACTTCCATGCCCCAGAGCTTCCTCTGACTCCACAATTCTTCTCTGCCTGCACAAGGCAGGCTGCAAGTGTCAGAGAATTAACCCCGACATGTCCCCAGGAGCAGCCCTCAACCAATGTAACTGATGGGAATTGATGTATAAACACCCCAGCTCTCTTGCCCCTCCAGTGAGATAATTCTAAGATGTGTTCTACACTGTCTTGCAAGTTCCCCAGCAGGATGGAGCTCCAGTTTCCCGCGATGGTAACTCATTTGTTTCACATCCTTTATTCCCTACTTTCCATTCCCTGTCTCACTTCCTCACTCCTCTACCAGTGTTTCCTGGCATCAACTGCCAAGTAAGCTACTTACTCTTACATTCTGGTCTCAGGGTCTGCTTCTAGAGGAGCCCAAACCAAAACAGGCTCTGTAGAGAGTGAAGTGAGTGATGGAGAAGATTGTGCAGGATATAAAGTGGAAAGTCAAGTGATGCTAAGAGGGTAACATAGCAGTTTTGCCCCTGGTCAAAGGGAACTGGAGAGTATTCAAACAACATAATATTTGAAGTCATCAAGTAGCTTTCCTTCCATCACTTTGGAAGCCCTCTGCCATGGACTGGAGAGGAGGCTGCATTATGGAGGTGGCTGCCACCAGGGAAACTGCTTACCCAATCATGGACCCATGCCTTTGGGAATCCATACAAGCTACATCCCAGGACTGATGGCAGCTGGGAGTAGTAAGAAAGGAGAAATCATATGAACACTGCCTCCCATCACCAGTGGTCCAAAGACCAGTTTCTAAGGGATGGTTGGTGGGAAAGGAGGACAGATTCAATCCTCCCATGGTTGCCCCATGGTTGCCTCCAACACCCAACAATGGAGAAACTGAGGAGGAATGTGTAACCCTCACTCCCTCTCTTTTCTGCCTTTTTCAAGAGGTTGAGAACCCTAACTTCCCAGGGACTGACTGTGAGGTATTTCACATATATCCCAATTCTTTTTAAAATTTTAGTAGTTCTCTTATCTTAAGAAAGAAGAGAAGGGAAAGAAATAGGAAAGACAGTGTTTCCCTGCCTTTTCAGAATAACAGAGCCGAGTTTCTCTGGCCCTGATCTCCCGAGACATTGTAGCCTCCATGAAACTCTACTCCAGGTTCTAGGGTCAGAGCCATTTCCTGTGAATCCACGCAGCTGTGATTTGCCCCAATCACAGAGTGAAGAGAAGCACAATCTTCCTTCCGGAGAGAAGTTCTACACAGACATGGAATACAAGGCAGTACAATTACATTATAATTGACTCTAATTGGCCCTCCCATGGGCTGTTAAATTCTTTATCCACAGCCTGGTAGCACATTAGAAAGCTGTAACACCTCTATCCTGCCCTGAAGAACACAATAGAAAATGTTAAAAAAAAAAAAAAAATCCACCAAGCAGCTGAGCTTGGAAAAAGAGAACTCTGGTGGGGTCAATAAAATGGCAGCCATTGTAGGAGCAGTGCTGAGGAGCTCTCAGGGGGAAGTGTGAAACTTCTGACTGCCTTCTAACTGCAGACAGAAGAGGAACAAAAAGTTCTTGAGGGATTAGTGTCAATGCATTAAGAGTTTCTCAAGTTGAAATATCTTCCAAGCACCTTTTCTACTTACCTTCATTTGTTCGGTATGTGTTGACTCCAGCTAGGTGCCAGGCACTGTGTCAGGATTGGAGATATGGAGTGGAGATGACATATGTAGAGTCTGGCATAGGAAAGAAGTATTAGTAAGATGACACCAGGACCAGATGAATGTGTGTAGGGGCAGGGAGAGAGTAGATGAGAAGAACCGGGCAGGAGTGCTCCAGGCAGTAGAAGGAGCAAATGTGAAGGGCCAGAGTTCAGAGTGGACACAGCAGGAATTTACCTGGGCCCTGTGCTCCTGGAAAACAGGAAAGGTTAAGCAACCCCCCTACAGATTTGTCTTGTAGAACCACCTACTGCAAAGAACCACCCTTCCCCATGGAACTTAGAAAAGACTCAGAAAAGACTCACAATGAGCTCCCTGCTTACTCCCTAGACAAGGCCAGACACAGACCCTCCAAATTTCCATCCTTGCTTCATAAATGATTGGCTAAACTGTTCATCCTCACTGATCAATTGGAACAAAATGCTTAGTAACTAAACTTTGATTAAGATTCTTTCCTTCCCCCAGGTCCCTGAACTTTGACCCACCTTCAACCCAAACCAGCACATATCCCCTCCTTCACAGCCTCTCTTGAGAAGAGCTCACTTCAAGGTAAAACATTCTCTGATCTACTAACCTGTCATGTCGCTCCCCTCCATCCCATTTCCCCACTCCAGGTTCTTTCTAGCCTTGTTTACTCTTCTCTATAAAAGAGAAGTCCTTTTTGCTTAACCCTTGAGATGCTCACAGATCTATGGACAGAGCATTCTCCCTATTGCAATAGTCTCTCTCCCCCGATTGCAATTGTCCTTCCCCCCCTTACAATAATCTTTTAGAATAAAGTCTCCCCTTACGAAGTCCTGCTTTGTTTTTTATTTGACGTGACTGAGCATGTGCACTAGTTGTTCTCAATGAGAGTAGTTCTTCAACTTGATCTGCATCAGAATCCCCTGGAATCCTTGTTAAAATACAGGATGCTGGGCCAGAGTTGATGATTCAGTGGGTCTTGAGTGGGCCCTGGAATTTGCATTTCTAACAAGTTTCTAGGTGATGCTGATGCAGCTCACCCAGCACCTCACTTTAAGAACCACTGATATAGAGGCAAGTGATAGTGTTACCAAACCAGGTTCGCTTTGCCCCCCTATGAAATACCAATTACCGAGACAAGTTTGCAGCAGAGAAAGGGTTTATTCACAAGGCAGCCAAGCAAAGAGACGAGAGAACAAATCTCAAATCTGACTCCCTGAAAATGGGGATTAGGGATATTTATGAGATAAAGGGGAGCAGGGTGGTCTGAAGAGTAGGGATAGATGACTGGAGGTAAGGAAAAGTGAGGTAATTGATGATCCTCGCAAGAGTAGTCAAGCTTCATGGCTCTTCATAGAACGTACATTCACAAAATGGTGGTGTTAGCATGATCTGAGGGTGGAGTTTTCACCTCTCCCCCTCATCCCGATGCCAAAGGGTCACCTATTGGTCATCCTTGCAGGCCCAGCTGATGAGTCAGTGATCTTAACTAGCCTGAACTGGACAAAGAATCGACTCTCAGTTCCTGAAAAACTTAAGCACCCATTACCATGTAACCCAAGCATCAGAGATGTTATCTGTAGGGTGGGTTTTAGTAATGCATTATCTAATTATTTTTGCAAACAGACAACTAAGTGAGTATAGACAAAGCAGTTTCAATAGAGCCCCCAGTTTCAATAGGGTCATCGGAGAATTAGGCAGAGGCCAGAACATGAAGGACCATAGAGTTTACACATTTATCTCAGGGACAATTGAACAATGGAAACAGGAAGGCACTTAATCACATCTGCCTCTTATTTGTAAATCCCTCTCTCTGAAGCTTGGAGAACAAATTATAAGGGGTGAGAACCAGGGGCAGGAGCCCTATGAGGAAGCCCCTGTGTCATGCACGTGAGAGATGATGGTGGCCTGGGCTGAGGTGGGATGGGGTGCTGGTGACTGAAGAAAAGCAGAGATTCAAATGGTATTCCAGCAATAGCATGCACAAGACTCAGTGGCTAGCAGAAGGTGGAAAATGAAGAGAGGAAGGAGTCATTCATGTTTTCAGGCTTTCCAGCAATACACAGGACCCCATTACCAAGAAACGAAAGCCAGAAGGAGGAGAAGCTTGAGAGGGAAAGCTGAGGCTGTTGCCATTCGGAGTTTGGTCTGTTGGAGAGACCTGGAGTAAGAATGTCCAGTATGCAACTGGATAGAGGGTTCTGGAGTGTCAGAGTTTGGTGCAGGCCAGAGAAAGGTTTAGGAATTTTCAGGTGAAATACACATGGCAAGTGAAGTCTTGGGAATGGATGAAACCACACTGTAGGGGAGCAGAATTTGCCACCCCAAAATATGTCTCTTTGGAATAAAAATTATTTTAGGCTGATTATTTTTGAGAAACTGCAGACACAAGAAAAGCTCTAAAAATCAAGTAGAAGTTGCTCTTATGTAAGAGACATTTACATTTGAAGACAAATATCCATTTGTAAAGGTGTCTCCCTTACTGTATGAGGAAGAGGAAGATGACCTTATTTTTAGAAGGCAATGACTTAAATCTGCATGACAACCTTACCCTTGTTTACTGTGCTTTTCCTGATAACCTCCCATAACTGACTCTCCACCTCAACATCTTCTTTTTTTTTAGCTGAAGATGGTATTTAAGGTGTGGGCTTCCACCATTTCAGGGAGTTACTCAAGTTTTCCTTGGTCTCTTCCATGTCTAGGGGAAGGGGGAGAATCTCCCTCTGCTCTTTTGCTTAAGGTTCTTATGGCTGGCCAAATAATTAACAAGACAGGTTAGCAGGAGAAAATAATACCAAGTTTAATAACATGTAAACGTGGGAGAAACCAGGGACACTGAGTTTCTCAACACAATAGCAGAGATTCTCGTCTTAAATACCATCTTCAGCCAAAGACAAAGGAGGATGTTGGGAGTAGGGGGAGTCAGTTATGGGAGATTACCAGTAAAGCACGGTAAACAAGAGTAAGGTTATTATGCAGATTTAAGGCCTCACCTTCCACATAGATAAGTTTCTAGAAATGAGGTCATCCTCCCTCTCCCCAATACAGAGAGGGAGATACCTTTACAAATGTAAGTACTTGGTAAACAGAACTTTGTTAAGAATGGGCTTACTGAGGACCCTGCCAGTCTGTCTACACCCAGAGTTAAATTCCTTTAGGCAGTTTGGGGGAGGTCAAATGTCCATCAGAGAAAATAATCAAGGTAAAGAGATATATTTCAGGGTGGCCAATTTTGATCTCCCACACATGTATACACGTTATTAAACTTTTGTTTTTCTCCTGTTAATCTCCTGTTTTTCTCCTGTTTCTTATGTCAATTTAATTATTAGGCCAGTCAAAGAACCTAGAAGGGTAGAAGGAAAATTTTTCCTCCCTACAATGCCAAAGAGAGGACACAAAGAAAGAAGAAAAAAAAGAGCATGGATAGAGGCCTAAAGAAAAGCAGGTAGATAGAAGGCCTATAGCCTTCCAGGAGCCAGGCCAGTGCTGGTCTCAGCTCCTTCCTCAACATAGACTTATAATTCTCATCTTCCTCTCACAATTACATGAGACTCAACTTTCTCTCCCCTGCTAGACTACAACTTGGAGAACATTGCTATTTAATAGTAATTTTAGCCCGTTGTCCCATAAGGATTCTGATACCAATTCCAACGGCAATTTGGGGAGCACAGATTCAGGTAGAAACCCAAATACTGTCCAGATTACAGGAGAGGAGCTCAGGGTTTTTAAGGCAAGAAGGAAGGAAGATGAAGTAAGTTGTACTAAGAAGAGTTCACTGGTGCTAAACAAGGTAAGATTGGCTTGAGATTCAGTCATCAGGCAAAAAGGCTAGACTTGTGCTTCATTGATTGGTTCGCAATTTGGTCATCAGCAAAGTCCAGTTTCATCAGTGCTTACACACAGGATATTCTTGTCCTTACTGACTTCTTGGAATGTTGGCAGTTTGGTCCAGTTTGGAAGATAAAGAAAACAAGACATGCAAGGCAATTCCTCTGAAATGGCTACTCTGCCTCTAATTTAATATGGCTCCAGTCATGTCATCTTTCACATCCCAAACAAAGGATCTTCTGTCCTCTTGGAGTTTGGGGCCTGGCATGGTGGCACATGGAAGTATTCTGGTTCCCAAGTGTGGAAGCTCTCCAAACTCCCTCCTTCTGGGTTCTTATACAGGCTTCATTACAATGACATAATTGATTAAATTATTGGCCATTGGTGATTGATTCAACCTCCAGCCCCTCTGCCCCTTCTGGAGGTGGAAGGATGGCACTGAAAGTTACAAGCCTCTAATCACACAGTTGGCTCCACTGGCAACCAGCCCCCGACTTTAGGTGCTTTCCAAAAGTCACTTTATTAACATAACAAAAGAACACCTTTGTTGCTCTCATCATTTAGGAAATTCCAAGATTTTAGGAGCAATATGCCAGAAATGGGACAAAGACCAAATATGCATTTCTTATTATAAATCACAATATCACATCTCATCTAATGATTATTTTTCCTGGAAAAAGTATTTGACAAAATCAACCATATTAATTTGTCAGTGTTTGTTTTTAAGACATAGAAAGAAAGCAGATTACAAACATTAGCAATGTCTTCTCCATTCCCTCCTTTCCTCTAGAATCATTCAACAAATAGAAAAGCGAGAGATGATGGACTGACTCAGGGATGAAGACATTGCCCAGCAGGCCTGAGCCAGACATACAAATGAGGAATTCACACTTTCAAATAGGGCTCAAGATCCACCATATTGAATTCTCTAAAGAATTTAAAATGTAGCACTGTGCCCTAGAAACTGTTTGTCAAATGGTTGTGCATATTTATATAAAGACTGTTATATTTTTAGTTGGAAGGATGTAGGGTTTTGTTGGGGAGGGAAGATTTTTCCTCTATCCTTCTAGGGTCTTCTGGCTGGTCTCAAAATTAGCCTGACATGAGACAGATTAACATGAGGAAAATAAATTTAATCACATACATAAAGGAGCCCCAGAAGAATAGGAGACCCAAAGACAATCAGGCAACTGAAGCTTAAAATGCCTGTCCTGAGCCAAGAAGAAAGGGGCAGAAGTCTGGGACTTCAAAGGGGAGGAAGACAATTCACAGGAAGATGGAAAGAGCAAATGTTTGGTAAACAAATGTTTGCCATGTCATGCAGAGACAAAGGGACACAGAGAGGAATGTGAGCAAATAGGCCTTGCAAAGTTCTCCCCAGTTTATCACACCTAGCCCATATTATTTGTAGTTATCTCTGGTAATAGCTCTCTTCTTGCTACAGGCCTTCTATCTAAATTCTTTTAGGCAGTTGAGGGAGAGGTAAAGAAAAACTTCCTGAGTCTGCTGTTTCTTAAAAATAATCAGCCTAAAATAATCCTCACGCCAAAGAGACATATTTTGGGGTGACAAATTTTGCTCCCCTACAATTTTTTCTCAGTTTCTATGGTAAATTGCTTGTAAAGTCTGAATTTGTATGATTAGAGTAATAACACTGAATTGGCCAATTTGCCCAAGTAGAAAATGCACCCCATTGCCAGGTTTTAAAATACAGGCACCTTTTATAAACAGAACCACACTAATGGAAAAAAATGGAAGACTTTTTTTTTCAATTTACTATCCTCAGACATGAAGTTAAAGTCCCCAAATCCTACATGTCTCTCAACTGTACAGTTTTCTGGAGCAGGGGATCTGCTCCTAGTCAGCTTGGGGTAGCAGGAAACAGAACCTTCCCTGAGGACTCAGCTCATCGTAGACCCGCACTGTCCACTCTGGGACTCATGAGCCACACGTGATTACTGAGCACTTGAAATGGAGTGAGTCCAAATTGAGCTGCGCTGTAAGTGCAAAATACACACTGGATTAGGAAGAATGTAAAATATTTTTATGTTGGTTACATGTGGAATGACAATATTTTTGATATATGAGATTGAATAAAACATGTTATTTAAACAATCTTTTCACAGTGTTTTAGTTTGCTAGGGCTGCCACTAACAAAGTACCACAAACTGAGCAGCTTACCCAACAAAGATTGATTGCCTCACAGTTCTAGAGGCCAGAAGTCCAAAATCAAGGTGTCAGCAGGACTGGTTCCTTCGGCTGTGAAGGAAAGATTTCTCCAGGTCTCTTTCCTTGGCTTGCAGATGGCTGTCTTCTCCATGTGTAACCACAGGACCAGGAACAGAATTCGCCACCCCAAAATACGCCCCTTTGGCATAAAGGCTATTTTGAGCTGATGATTATTAAAAAACAGCAGACACAGGAAAAGCTCTGAAAACCTAGTAGAAGTCACCCTTTAGTAAGGGAAATTTACATTTATAAGAGAAATTTCCATTTGTAAGGGTGCCTCTCTCTCTGTGCCAGGAAGGGGAAGAGGACTCTAAACCTCTAGAAACTCTTATCAATGGAGAAAATAATGACTTAAATCTACATAACAACTTTACCCTTGTTTACTGTACTTTTCCCAGTAATTTCCCATAACTGACCCCATCTTAACAACAGGATGTTAAAGCTTTTTCAGGTGTGATGAGCCAGCCAGGAGCATGTGCAGAAGAGAAAATTTTGATCTGCCAATCAAAACTCAGCCTGCTAGCACTTCCACACAACAGCCAGCCCTCCCTGATCCCTTAAACCTTACCCCATACATTGGATCAGGTGAGACAGATTTGAGAACCTGTCCTTCTGTCTCCTTGCCAATCGATTGTGCAATAAAGCCTTTCTTCCCTCAAAACTTGTGTGCCATGGTGTTGGTTTCTGTGCACATCGGGTGGCGAGCCCTTGCTTGGTAACACCTGTGTCTCTTCACATCGTCTTCTTTCTATGCACGTCTATCTCTTTGTCCAAATTTTCTCTTCTAATAAGGACACCAGACATATTGAATAAGGCCCCCTCTGATGACCTCATTTTAACTGGATAGCCTCTTCCAAATAATGTCATATTCTTAGGTACTGGGGGTTAGGACTCCAACATACCTTTTTTGGGATGGACACAATTCAACCCATAACATGCTGTTTATTTTTCTTTTGTTTAAAAGTGGCTGCTAGAAAATGTAACTCACATTATTTTTCTATTGGATAACACTGCTCTAGAATTACTTCTCTCCTACAGTGGGGCACAGGAAGGTGGGACTCAAAGACACTGTAGAGGAAAGGGAATTATGAACTTTCCTGCTATGCCAATAATCTGGACATTTACCAGCTTGTTGAATGACATGATCATGGTTCCCATAATTCTGTGAGAAGTCTGAACCTAAGTTGACCTTGGAATACTATCATATTGAAAGTAAACAGAAGTTTCTTTTATTATTTTTATTTTGTTAGGGTTGGCTACAGAGAGTGGAGCCCATTTTATTCATTAATTAATTCATCCATTGATTCTCTCATCTATCTGTTCATTCAGTCATTCATTCACTTATTCACATTATGTTTCATTCTTTTGGAGGCCTACAGTTTGTGCCTCTAGAATATCTTGAAGACCTTCTTGACTAAAGTAGAGGGTTTGGTAATGCGAGCTGAGGAAGATAGGTTTTAAATAGGAGGGTAGACAGCGTTCTGAGCTACAGACAGGAAATAGAAAAGAGGTCAGGGAAGATAGACAAGAAATGAGAACAAGATAGAACCTATGTCTTAGTTTCTAAGAGTTTCCTCCCCCTTATTTCTTATGTATACGGAATGGTAAGGCTTTTTTTGAGGAAAGTTTGCCCAGAAGTTAGATAGGAACTCTTCTCACTATGCCTTGTTCCTGTCAGCACTTCTTGGCACCTCATTAGCATTCAAGGCTGGTGAGAATTTCTGCTTTGCCACTAAAAAAAAACCCAAAATGAATTAATGATTAGGAGGGAGCTGTTATCAATTCCTGCTGTTTTTTATCAAGTCAGGGAACAAAATTATTCCAATTTATCAAGAGCATGGAAAATGAACATGATAGTAATGGGGTTCAGGACCTGCTGCCCCAAAGTATAGAACCTTGGCATACTGAACATTTTAAGCTAAAGGAGTTGGAGAAAACAGCAGAGGCAGGAAGGCCACTCTGACCTTCCCCCACTTCCTCCCCTGAAACAGGTCATAAAACCCTCATGTGAGAAGTGCCCTCCCTGTACCCGGAGGAAAGACGCATCCTTATCTCCGATGAGAAGAATCAGAACAACCAGGCCTTGCTAAGTCTCCCCCAGTTTACCACATTACCTCCTACTCCTTAACCTGTCATATTTCTACATGACTATCCACTCTTCATCAAGCCTACCACAAAAACACTCAGGTTTAACTGTTTCTTTGGGTCTTCATTTCCTTGTGAAGGCTCCTGTATCGTGTAAAACTTATATTAAATAAATCTGTATGCTTTTCTCCTGTGAATCTGTCTTTGTCAGTTTAATTTTCAGACTCGGTCAGAGACCTTAAGAGGGTTGAGGAAAACTTTTTCCTCCCCTACAATAGATTCTTAAAAGGTGCAGAAATCTGATTTTCTTTTTGGTTGAATTCGGGCTGAGTTGTCTCCTGTGTAAAAATCACGTGTGGGCCTCTCCCTGGATGCACAGAATGAAGTCTTTTTAACAAGGTTCTGTTGAGTTGTTTGCGTCTCTCAAAAGAACGCCTTAGAGACTGAGTTACTCAGAACTAAAATTAACTGCAGCCTCACACTTCCTAGATTCATAATAACCCTGTGCAGCACAGGGAGCCGTTGGTAGGCATCCTAATCTCCCTGGATTGACCTCTTTACCATTCTCCTTATCACTACGGCAAAGCACATTTCCTTCCTAGGGAGGAGACACAAAACTCTTCCAAGTCGGCAGAATTGCCCAGAGGAGATAAGACTGCACTGCATTAACCTTCCCACCCAATATGCTCCTGGCTCCAAGAGGAGGGAAAAGAAGACTCAAATTAATTTGGGTTATTACTGACACACTTAGGGCAGTTCACAGCTTTCAGTCTGAGTCTTCCCTCCCAGGACTGGACATCTCCAGCCAAGCTTTCTTTGGGAGAAAGGGGCAGGTCGGTCATGCAGCTTATTTCTGATTCTCTAAGATTCGAGAGACGCACACAACTTGCAGTAATTGCCAGCCACTTGGCTTTCCCAAATGCTTCCACAAAAGCACTTTAAAGGCAGAACCACAACAGGAGGTCCTAAGTAAGCCACGGATGAAGGACTTGGCAGAGATAATTGGTCACACATAAATGCCACACTTGTACCCAGTAAAGTTGAACTGGCCGTAAATCAACTGGGCAATAACATATTTAGCTTTTCTTTAGTGAGTTAATATGAGAGAAAGAGCATCTCCTGAATCTCCCTGGTTTAGTATCTCCCAAACCAGAAATTTAAAAAAATAGAATGTTTGCCATAGGCTTTTCCCTATATTTTCATCATCTACCCAGCATATTAAAAAGCCATCAATCCATCCACTTTGTACTAGCGTTTATCATTTCTTGTTGTAGGTCACTGAGATCCATCTCTCTGAAGTATCCCATACCAGGTCTCCTTTTTGTAGTGAGAATTGTCTTTCTTAAGCTGGATTCCTGCCAATTCCTGTGTAAGACCATGTGTGGTAGTTTGATATTTAATTTGATTGATTTAAATGTAACCTAATTTAATTTATTTAATTAATGCCCTCCTTGCATCCATACTCTTCATCCTGTAGCTTTCCAGCCCCTCCCATGCTAGCTCTGGATTTGGCCACATGGCTTGTTTGGGCCAATAGGAAGTTAGCAAATATGAGGAAAGCAAAGGCATGGAATACGCTTGCGCATTTCTGCTTCCTCTCTTGCTTCTCCACAATTTCCTGTGCTAACAGGCACACACAAGCCTCACACCCAAAAGATTCGGGGAGGAGACCTGAGTCATCTCAGCAGAGGCCGCCTCAGACCACCCAGCCCATCATCCTGCTCACACACCTCAGAAAATGAGCCAGCCCAGCCCAGATCAGCAAGGCTCCCGGTGAACCCACAGATTTGTGAGAAATTAAAAAATAATAATAATGCTTTAAAGTACTGAATTTTGGAGTGATTGTTATGCAGCATTACTGTGGCAATAGCTGAAAGGAAGGGAAGGTGCTAAGTGAATATTTTATTTTATTTATTTATTTTTGCCAAATAAGAACTAATAAAACATCTTGCCAAATAATTACAAATACATCTTGCCATTGCAGAAATAATTGGCATCGGACAATTCTATGCCTTATTCCAAAGGCTGACATTCCCTAACGGCTCAGAGGCCGGGAATGTTGGGGAGCTGCCCTGCCCTTCCCCGGAGCTCTGTGGGTGTCCAGGCACGAGGTTGGGGTGGGACAGGATCAATTTCTTCCCTTCTTCAGAAAGCAGGGTGTCCCCCCCGCTGGATTTTTGGCCATCATATCTCAAGTTAATCCTACATGGGCTCCAAGACATCAAATTTGTATACTTGATATTATAGTAATTGTTTTCTTCTAAAGCTATAATAAATTTGCCTTTCTCTTGTCTTTAAAAGAAAGTGTATTTGTGAAACTTTTAAGCTGAAAGAATGTTGATGATCAACAATTTTCAATTCAATTCAAACAATTTTCTTATTTGCAGAAGGTTTTCTTATTACAGGGAAGAATAATTTTCTTATTACAGGGAAGTAGCTGGGCACTGCTAATTAATTTTTAAAAAGGCAAAAAACAGGGCTTCCTTGTTTGAGGCAGGTTGAGGGGAGCACGGTGAAGAGAACCCCTCCTCTAAGGCCCTTCTCCTTCCCTCCCCGACATCACCCCCAGAGGAGCACTGTGGAAACAGACACACCCTGGATCCAGGCTCCTCAAACTTTCACAGGTACAGGTATAGGAATCACCTGGAGCCTTTTAAAATTCAGATTTAATATAGCTGGATTGTGGCCTGAGATGCTGCATCTCTCAAGCTCTCAGGTGATATAACACAGCTAGTGCAGGAGCACGCTTTGAGTGAGAGGGCCCTAGAACATTGCAGAACAACTCAAAAAAACACTGACTTCTCCGAGTAGCTCCTTTTGCAGAGAGGGAATGTGACTCCAGGAAGGTCACGTTTAACATCAGGGCTGGGACTCCTCATGCAAGCAATGTTCTCTCTTCCCCTTCTCTCTATATGAGCCAAATCCCCGCAGGTCCACATCAGACAATAAAAGTACTAGTTAATAAAAATTCTGACCTAGCCCTCAGACATGCTTTCTCCTTCTGCTAAGATGTTCTAATTCACCAAAAGAGTCTCTGGTTTTAAAATCAACTAGTTCCAAGAAGTTTCTCAGAATAAAAATACAGGCAAAGACTTCTAGTTTAAAATAGCATCTGTTACAACTTCTAGCATACCATTAAAACACATGAAAATACACAGAAGACAAAACAACCAAACCAAAACAAAATGATCATATGACCTAAAAAAGAAGAGTGCTGAGTGACCCAGTTCCAGAATTAGGAAGGAATGTTCTATCTCCATATAGTCATTGAAAGTGGGCTGTTCATGCTTGCTTCATGACAAGGAGCAGCAGTACTTGCTGGGAAAAAAGAGGAGGAAAATGCCTCCCATCAGGCTGACCTTGACTCACAGAGCTTTGGCATCTACCCCCCTGGAAAAGCTGGCAGCCCCTTCTGTACTTGGGGGTTCTTTAGTGGGAGAGACATGTCAGGCAGTTTAGGTAGGAGACACAGTCCAGCCCAGCAGAATCATGCTAGATGAGATCCGCTTTGATAGCAAACTGGGTTGGGAGGTACACACATTAGCATTAGCTCTCAGTTCAGCTTTGAAATGAGAAAGTTTCCACCATAACCAAAGTGGGCAGAATGCTGAGCTTAGGCCAATCCACAGGCTCTGTGCCCTGACCAGGGTCCAGAGAAAGATTCTCTCAACCAAGGCTAAACAGAAAATGCCAACATGTGATCTCTTAAAAAATTCTACAGACCAAGAGAAAATTTTTATCCTTAAAAATTTTTATCCTTAAAAATCAGAGGATTAGCACAATGGAAGACAACAGAATTTTTGACTTCCTGTGTCCATACTGGGCACTTTGCCTGGAAAGCTCTCACCCAACCTCAATGGAAGACAACAGAATTTTTGACTTCCTGTGTCCATACTGGGCACTTTGCCTGGAAAGCTCTCACCCACCCTCTCCATAGCTAGCTCACTCCTGCTCTTCATTCAGGTTTTAGTTTAAATGTTACCTTCTCAAAAAGTCCTTTTCTTACCCCCCAGGCTAAAGTAGGCCTCCTATTACACACCTTCAGAGCACGCTGTTATTTTGTCCGTATATAATTGTTTGTGTAATTATTTGTTTAATGTCTGTGACTAATAAAGGTGCTCCTGAACGTGAAATATGTGCTCAGCAAATAACTGTTGAATGAAAGACTGAATCCCTATTGACACAGAAGTAGCATCTTAATCTATATAAAATAGAAACAGAAAGCCATGATAACAACAACAAAAAAGATGAAGATGAATATAGAACTAGAGGGTAAGGTACACATGTGGTAGAAAATCATACATAAGGAGCTAGAGAATAAAAATCTAGCTTCAGAGTTATAGGCATATCTGCTGAGATGAAACAAAGGAAAATCAGAACCAAATACAGAAAAGGCTAAGTTTAAAAGAAAAGAGCTCAAGAAAGCACCCAAGTATGATGGTTCAAAAAGCTCACACATTCCAACAATAATAGACAAAAACAGTAAGAAAGACATCCACAACTAGACTCCTGCTGGAGGTAGTTTTGAATGAGTAGCATACAAAACAGAAAAATAAAAACAGAAAAAAATCCAACAAACCAAGGTAAGAAACACAAGTTACCTCAAAAGAAAGAAAAATAAGAGCCTGCAGATAATGGAGCAGAGTCTAGAAAAGACAAGGATTGTAAACCAGTAATTTTATACACAAATAAAATAGTCCAGTCACTATTTGTGGGAAGGAAGAAAAACAAAGTCTTAAGCATGCAAGTCTTCAGAAATTATATCAATCCTGTACACTTTCTGAATAATATTAATAATAAATTACCAAAAGTTTACATTCCTGCTGAATGAAAGATGATTCAAATTAAAGTGTCATGTTTTATTGTTCAAATATACACTTGCAATGTAAATTTAGCAGTCATAAAATGGTATGCATAAAGTAACAGCTCACCAAATGTATAAATTAAAAACTTTAAGATGAAATGGACAGAATTACAATTAATGGAGAAGACTTTAAAAAAGGTTTTTCAGGTTTTTATAGATGAAGAACACAAGAGGTAAATAAATTCATAAAGAATTGAAATAATATAAAACAAAATTTGTAGTGAAGTACTGAAATATATAATCTATAAACAAAAAATGCTCCTCTTTTCCAAGTTTCCTTGAAATCCTTACAAAAATTGGTCATGTATTAAACAAGATCAACAAAACTTTGAAACTTGTAATTGACAAAAATTACATCTGCCACCTTTTCTAGCACAGATATTTTAAAACTAGAAACTGCTAGTAAAACTTTAAACAAGACAAAAGTAAACCAGCCTTTTGGAAAACATGGATTTTGTCATAATTTTAGTTGAGAAGGAGGTATAAGAGTGTGAGTTTTTACCTTAAATTATGTGGTCTGAAGTTTACTTTAAGACACTTCAGTATAAATAGAGAATATATATATATAGAATTCAGAGTATCCTGGAGTCTTCTCAATTAGAAATGGTACCCTAAGCTTGATTCGCAAATGAGTTAGCATTCAGCAGATAATGAAGAGAATTCTTGGTTGTCTGAGTTCATTGTGTGCTTAGCTTCAAGCTGCTCCCTTTGTCTTGGGTGAATATTTTATGGAGGGTACCATTAAATCACCTAAAAGTAGAGATGGAGACTTGATTGAGCCTGCAGAGCAGACCGCGTGGACTCTTTAAGTCAGCTTGCTAATAAACATCTGTAAATGAGGCAGAACTAGCTAGGTCTGAGACTTGGCTTCCTTGCAACTTTTCAGCAAGTCTGTGGAGAGGAAACTTACCACCTTCTCTATTATGGTAGGCTACTGAAAGTTCCACAAAGAATAAACTGGCCGAGCTTGACCTAATCAATTTAAGTCAGTTCCCAACAGGGCACAGCAATGCCTCAAATATACCAAATTAATGGCCCATTTTGACCTATATAGGGACTTCTAAGTACAACAGCACAATTTTTTACCTCATTGATTTAGGGTGAAATACTAGAAACAGTGATTAGTATATTGCTAGCTATTAAGACATGAAATGTGGCTGTTATGATTAAGGAATTCATTTTCTAATTTTATTTCACTTAAATTAAAGGTAAATTTAAATAGCCGCATATGACTAGTGGCTACTATATTGGACATCATAGATACAGAACGTTTCCATTATCACAGAAAGCTCTATAGCAATGACATCAGAAACAAGAAGGTGATAGCATGACTTTCTTGATACATTGCTTCTCTTGGTTGCATTCATAGCCCAAATTAGTAGGATCCCTCCTTGTCCTGTGCTTTCCCTTCCCACTCTGAATCTGGACTTGGTTATGTGACTTGCTTTGGCCATTGGAACAAACGGAAATGTAACACAAGCAGAGAATTTCTTGCCCTTGCTTTTCTGCAATCATCATGAAAACATGCCCACTCTAGCCTGCTGGAGAGATTTGAGAGACATATGGAAGAAACCCTTGTTGTCCCATCTGAGGCCATCCTAAGACCAGCCAGCCTCTAGCTGACCCACCAGCTGACTGCAGACGGATGAGTGATCCCAGCCAAGATCAGCAGAACCACACAGTTTCCCTACAGATTCGCAAGAGACAATGAATAGTTATGGTTTTAAATTATTAAGTCTTGAGGTGGCTTGTTATAATTGTCCTAAAGCATCAGTCACAATCAACCTCAACTATAGACTCAGTTGTTAAACTCAATTGAATGAGAGGAAATAAAATTCTGAGGAAGATTGGGCAGATGAAAGATAGTGTCATGGACTACATGTTTGTGGCCTCCTAAAACTCACATGTTGAAACTCTAATCCCCAGTGTGATGCTATTTGGAAGTGGGGCCTTTGGAAGGTGATTAGGTCATGAGGGTAGAGCCCTCATGATGGGATTACTGCCCTTATATTAAAAGACATAAGAGAGCTTCCTCTCTCTTTCACTCTCTGCCCTGTCCCACCTGCTCTTGCCAGGAAACCAGGAAGAAGGCCCTCACCAAGAGCCCAACCATTCTAGAACCTTAATCTCAGACTTCCAGCCTCCAGAACTGTGGGAAATGAATGTTTGTTGTTCAAGCCATTCAGTCTACGGTATTCTGTTACAGCAGCCAGAACAGACAAAGACAGATGGTATGCCCCATTCCTCAGGTGGTTATGTTGGTCCACCCTTCCCCTTCTCCCTACTCAGGAAAATGCCTGCAAAGGAGTATCTGCTCTTCCTCTACTCAATTATTTATTACTCCCACAGAAAGAAGAGTCAATAATCAGATGGATCAAAGTATAAAATATTTATTGGATCAGGTATTATAGGCATAAAAATTGTATCTATAAAAGGCAGTGTCTAAGTTCCCACATATTCTCTTTCACTTCCTATTCCCCACCAGGAAGCTTACTCTACTTCCTGCCACCATGCTATATGCATATCAGGAAAGGCTATTGGCCTGCTTTCCAGAGGTAAGCACCATCCTTGCCCATGTGACTGGCTGGAAAGAAGGTATCAGAATCACTTCATTGCAGATATATCTCAAAATGTGCAACAATGTTTGAATAGGAGGTAGATGACAACACACTTTGGCCCCAGAATTAAGACCAGCTCAGCTATGATTTAAATATGGGATTAAGCTGTCTGACACTTGAGTGCTATAAATTAACAATATTGTTTTTTGCCTCTCTTTTTGCTACTGGTCCCTGTGTGCATTTTTTCCATGGTCAGATTCTACAGGGAAAGGAGGAGTAAGAGAAAACCAATCTCACACAGTTTGTCAAAAAATAATCTGATTAAGCTAATTTAAACTCAATTGTAGCTAGTTTCTTTTATTCAATATACCCCACTCCTTAAATAAATGTCCAATAGGCAAAATTTCAGACATTGTGATTAAATCAGTTTAGAGAATTGTCATAAAGAGAGGTATTGGGAAAAGAAGACATTGACAAATTGTCTATTCTTGGAGAGCACACACTTAGAAGATTTGTCGTTCAGGTTGAGAAAGTGATTAATATGAACAAAATCACTTTAAAATATTGGTGTTATGACAGCAAGATGAGCAAAAGCACAGAGATGGAGAAATCATCTTCTTATATGAAAAACTTGACACAGAGTTTGTACCTTTATATAAGCTCAGGTTGCCTACAATGAAAAGAAGAGACAAGAAAAAATCAATTGAAATCCCATTTAAAATGTTGGCAATCCAAAGGGTACAATAAATCAGACATTAGTGAAGTAAATGAAAGAGTTTGGATTTGATTGTTTTTCCATTCTCATTCAAATGTGAGAAAGTACATTTGGAGCAAAGATATTGAGAGATAATATTCTGCCTTAGAGCTCAAAAGTTATTAGACTATGGTCTTCCTAATGGCAAATCAGACCTCAGGGGGTGGGGAGGGCATGAAGAGATTGAATGAATGTAGAAACGGAGCTTGTATCAGCAGTTTTCAACACTGTATGAAAGCAATTGTTTCTTCAAATTTCCCTCAAATACATGAAAGCTAGGGCCAGTTTAAGCAAAATTCTGAATCAGAGCCCATCTCTATTCTTGCCCCAACCTCCCAAAGCTTGCCATCTAGTCATCTTCACTCTATCTCAATTCACTTATACCAACATTCTAGTTTATCTCAAACAATTCAATGTTTTGAATATTTACTACTCAGAATAAATTTAAAGTAAAGCAGTTAAGTCTTCCCATAGAGGTTGTTAGCATCTCTCCCTACCTTGAGTGCTTCTCATATGTAACACCCAAGACCTGAGTCAACAGAACAGACTATTCTCCACAACAGATTTTAACCATGTACCTTCAACAACACAGTAGGTATTAAGTCACCTATTGCTGTGTAACAGATCACTTCAAAAGTTACTGGATTACAACTGCAATCATCATTTGTTATCTCTTATGGTTCCTGTGGGTCAGAAATTTGGGATCGGCTCAGCTGGGCAGTTCTTACCTAGCATCTCTCAGAAAGTTGCAGTCAGATGGTGGCTGAGACTAGAGTCCTCTTCAAGTCTTATTCTGGTGACTGGGCTGCAGAGACTTAAACAACTGGGGGCTGGACTATCTGGGGTTCCTCAGGCTTCAAGCTCTATCTCTATGTGGTCTTTCCATGTGGTTTCTCCAGAATGGTGGCCTTATTGTAGCCAAACTTTTGTCATGTCAGCTCATGGTCCGAAGGTGCATGTCTCAAGAAAGAAAGAACCAGGAAGTAACAGTGTCACTATCTCTAATTTAGCTTTAGGAGTCACATAGAGTTACTTCCACCACATTTTATTGATTGAGGCAGTTGAAGACATGTCCATGTTTAAGGGAAGGGAACTTAGACCATCAGCATCACAGTACAAGAAGAGCATGTACATGTATTGGCGCAGCTGTTTTTGGAAAATGCAATCTGTCACAACTTCTCTTTTGGTAGCCCATGAGGCTCTTCAATTTGTCCTGATTAAACATTATAATGAACATAAATGAAGTCAAATAAAAGAGTTTATCAAAGCCAGAAGAGAATGTTAATGTAATATATATCAAAATCAATATCCTGAATTATCTCTTGGCAGACTTGGACTGCTGAGTTTAAAATAACAAGATGAAGTTTACAAAGGGCCATGTGTGTGAATTTAAAAATAATTCTATGAATACACAATAGGAAACTCCTGGCTTGGCAGGGGTTCATACGAAAAAGAGCTGGCAATTGTAGTTGATCATAAGTTTGATATACATAAGAGTGGGATATGATTGCTTAACCAAACGAGAAGCTGACCCACATTTAGGTTGTATATATGGTATACAGTGTTCATATTATGGGAAATAAGACCTCAACATCCCCTGCATTCATTTAACCATTCATTCACTCAATAAATGTTTATTAAGCTCCTACTATGTGCTAGGCACTGTCCTAGCTGCTGGCAATAGAGCAATGAACAAATTCACACAAAACTCTACCTTCATAAAACCTGCATTCTAGTGGAAAGGACAAATAATGAACTAGACAAAAATGCTAGAGAAAACAATAAGAAGAAAAAGAAAGCAAGAAAGGGGAATAAATGTTGAGAGTGAGGGGGTTACAATTTTAGATAAAGTGGGTAGGGAAGACTTCATTGAAGGGCTATTTGAGAAAAGATATGAAGGGCAAAAGTGCACAAGCCATGCATATCTCAGGAAGGAAAGTTCCAGAGAGAGGGAATATCCGGGGCAAAGGCCCTCAGGCAGTGATGCCTGGCAGTGAGGAGCCCATGAGCCCATTGTAGCAGAAGCAAAGTGAGCAAGTCTGAGAGTAGTAACAGATATAATCAGAGAGGTGATGAAGAGCTGATTTTCTAAAGTCTTGTGGGTCACTCTCCGAGCATTGGATCTCACTCTGAGTGAAGAGGGAAGTGAGTAGGAGGACCTTGTAAGGGAAGGACATAATCTGACTGAGAATTTAACCAGATCAGCAAGAGTGGCCACTGTGTTGAAGGGATGCGGGGAGACTAGGTAGGAAATATTTTTAATAATCCAGACAAGAGATGATAGTGGCCTAAACCAAGATGGTAACAGTGAAGGGGTAAAGAGGTAGTCAAATTATGTATATATTTTGAAGGAAGAGCAATGGAATTTTCTTATCTAACAGATATGGCTTATGAAACAGAGGAGTCAAGCATAATATCAAGATTTTTGGCATGAGCATTTGTTGAGATGAAGAAGATTGCAAATGAGCAAGTTTGGAGTCAAAATAATGGGAGCTCAGTTTGGCATATATTTATTTTTAAATGCTTATGAGACAACAAATTGGATATATCAATCAGGCATGTGAATAAGAGTCTGTAGTTCAGGGAAGAGGTCCAGGCTGATAACATAAATTTGGCAGGCATCAATAAGTAGATATTTAAATCCATATGTCTGGCTGAAATAACCAAGAAAGTGAATATAAAAAGTTCTAATAACTAAGCCCCTGTATACCGCAAACGTTAGAGACTGGGAAGAGGAAGAGAACTGGGAAGACAAAGAGTGGTCATAGAAGCAGGAGAAAACCAAGCAAATATGGTACCCAGAAAGCCAAACCAAGAAGGCATTTCAAGTAAAAGAGGAGTTTATCATCTGCTGCTGACAGCTCAAGTAAAATAAGGAATTAGACTGAACTTACGAAGAGACTTGTAAATTCAGAAATCATTCGAGACATGTTAGAAGCAATTTTAATGGTATAATGAGGGAAAAACTTGATTGGAGAGAATGGAAGGAGGCAAATAGAAGACAACAATTAATAACCCTTTGAGGAGTTTTGCTGTAAATGGAGGGACAGAAGTGATGTAACGGCTAGAGAAAGAGAACTATCATTAGGAATGGAAAAAATAACAACATGCTCCCATGCTGTTGGGAAAATTCCAATAAAGTAAAAAAATATTATGAAAGGGAAAGATGAAGAATTCCGGATTGATGACCTTGAGAAGACGAGGAAGGGATGGGATCTAGTAGACAAATAGAGAGATTGCCCTTAGCTAGGAGCATGAGCAGTTCAGGCACAATACTGGAAGAAAAACTAAATATATGGGCACGGATGCAGATAGGTGAGTGTAAGTCATGGTGGAAGATTGTAGGAGTATTATTCTGAATGTTTCCATTTTCCCTACGAAATTGAAAGCAGGGCCATCATTTGAGAGTAAGGATGAGGAGGGAAGTGTGGCAGGTTAGAGCAGAGATAAGAGGGTATGAAATGCTTTTCTAGGAGATTGGGAGAATGAATGAACAGGGGAAATATAAGTGCCATGTAGTGGGTAAGACACACTTGAGGCCAATGACTATGAATGAATGTGAGACCAATCAGCCTGGCTTTGTGTTTTTCTCCAGCCATTTTCAACTACAGGTGAGCAGGTATAGGGTAGGCAGAAAGCTGGATTTAGCAAAGGCTACGGCTTAGTTTAGCAAGTATTTCAATAAGAGTGTTAAGTTTGTAGACAAGAATGTAATCATAGTGGTTGGCCATGGAATTTAAGCTGGATAAGGAGAAAAGCAAGGATTTTAGGTGATTTTGAGGGACTGAGAGGAGGTGGTAGGACCTGTTATTTGGAGTTCTCAGTGGGATCTAGGAACTGTTGTAGGTGATGTATTAGAGGGAGTGAGAAGGAAAGTTAGGAGGTGGTAGTGGTAGTGTGAGGTACTTGATACCGAGATAATGGGGGGGTCAGTTATTGGCAATGACAATGGCCACAATATGAAGACTCAAAGTGAGTGAGGTAGAGTGCAGGGCAATAGCATGGCAAGAGAGATCAGGAACAAGCTACCAAGGAATTGACACCAGAGAGCCTGACAATTATCCAGGAGCTAAAATGTTCAAGAAATATAGGTAGAGAGCTGAGGAGTCTACAGATAACTGCAACAAGGAAGGGGTAGCAGGTGGAATAAGGTAATGATATGAAAGCTAAGTTAAGGGGTGATGTTTAGAGAAGAATTAGGGATATTTGGAGATGGCAATGAGGAGCTAACAGGACGTCCACTAATCTTCAGACCCAGTGGTACCAACAGTGTAAGAATGATGACAACCACAGTTGAGTTGCAAGAGAAGCAGGGTGCTTCCCTTAAAGGTTTCCATTAGAACAAGAAGCGAAGGGAATGTTCCCAGGAGAGGGTGAGGCTATGGGGGATTTTACTCATGACTCTGAGTCCTAGGGGCACAGTGGAGTGTTTTGGGAGATGTAGAGGGTGGACTATGGGGTCAGAAAAGGTGATGTACAGTCATGTGAGAAATAAGGCATCACCTAGGAGACTTGTGCTTCTTAAGGCATCTGACATTTACAGGGGATAAAGGATATAGTGAGATTAGCCCTCATAGATCTAAGGCAGAGAGTGGTCTCCAAACTGCAAAGGTCGCAGGGAGGACAAGGTGAGGGCTCTTGCAAGTAATGCGCAGACTTCCACATCTGGAGTTTGCGTTCAGCTCCTGATGCTGTTGAAGAGAATATAGACGAACTGGAGTCCGTGAAGATAAGCAGGCCCAGAGCCAGGAGAGTACAAGGGAATTCCATTTTAGGAAAATCAACAGAAGAAACTAGGGTGGTTTCATAGGGTCTTTGGGAGACATGGCAACTGTCTTCAAGTATCAGGACAGGAGTGTTGTGAGATAAAAGAGGGTCTGACTTGTGCCTCATTGCTCCAGAAAACAGAACTTGAACCTGTTGGCTGGAGGCTCTGGGGAAAGAAGTTCCTGCTGCAAACACTGTGTTCCCCAGTGATGAACCAGATGACAGCTACAGAAAGTGCTGTCCAAAGACCAGTGCTGGTCGGCAAACTATTTGTCACCAGACTGTGATGAGGGAAGTATAAAACAGAGAGTGGGCATTTAGAAACTTTTGTTAGTAATTTTTCTATGTTATGTTTACTTATTTTTTAAAATACAATTTTAACTGTTTACTCAAATAAAAAATGTGGGCTTGTGTTTTATATATCTTTTTATTTCGTTTTTCTAGTATTTTATTTTTAGTGTATTTTGTAAAAATGTTGGTCCTCCATGGAAAGTGACAATTTTTTAAAAAGCAGATTTGTCACCATTAACAGCTAGAGAGTTTGAACTAACATAGAGTATCACAGGAGGCATTTAACTCTCCATTCAAGAAAATCTTCAACAAGAGGCTGGGTAGGGCTTGCCATTCACAGTGGGAGAACAAATGGAGATCTGGAAGAGGGGACCTGGCCCTCTTCTCACTGAGATAGGGCAAGTCGCTTAATTTCCCTGAGCTTTGATCTCTTCATCTGTAAAAGAGGAACGATACCACTTTCATCTGCCCCATAGGGGTAACTCAAATGACATAATCCATGGGAAGGAGCTCTGGAAATATATCGTAATCTACATACAAGGAAATTTGTGGGCTGTTGTCGCCATTATTACACATGGAGAAATTCCCACACAGGAGATGATAATTTGGACTAACTCTGATTACAAATGCCACATGTAGATAAGCGCCAGAGTGGTCATGTCATGAGTATTTTGGAGAGCACATTTTAAAAATTAACTAATCGAATTTAAAATATATATATATACTGATCCCTGGGCTCCACTCCCAGAGGTTCTGACTCAGTAGTTCTAAGACACAGCCTACAAATTGGTATTTTTAACAAGCTTCTCAGGTGATTCTGATACACAGCCAGATTTGACAAACACTCAACTAGGTTATTTTTAAAATCTCCTCCTCTTATTTTGTGACTAAATGTTAATGACAAATGATTATTTTTTCCAGATATGTGGCACCCTTTGAGAAAGATTTAAACTTTGAAATGAGAGTGTAATTTTAGGTACTTGCCAGCCTGTGGGTGATGTAGGTGAACAAAAGGTGTTAGTCATGATCTGCTCTGCCTATTTGTAAATTCAACTCAGCAGGAAAGGCCTTCAGAGTAGCATGAAAATGTCATGGCTGTTTACTCTTTAATTATCTGGGGTCCCTCAGTGTGTGTGTGTGTGTGTGTGTGTGTGTGTGTAATTCAATTGGAATATAGGATACATACAACGAAGTGTATAAGATGGAAATCTTAAGTGAACAATTTCAGGATTTTTATGTATATATACAACCCATATAATCACCATCCAGATCAAGAGAGGGATAATTTCCAACACCCCATAAGCCTCCCTATGCTCCTTCCTTCCCAGTGTACAGTCACCCAGCCAGAAGTAACCACTCTTCTACCTTCTGTCACCATCTATTAGTTTTGCCTGTTCTTGAACTTCATACAAATGGAATCCTGTGGCATGAGCTCTTTTGTGTCTGGCTCCCTTCACTCAACAAAATACCCGTGAGATTCATCCATGTTGGTGAATGTACCAGTAGCAAGGTGTTTTTTATTGCTGGTCTTTCAGTTCTTAGCAAGAGCTCTAGATGGTCAAGTTCAGACTGTCAATGTGTAGATTAAATGATTATAAAAATACAGAGGCAGTATGACAACTCAAAGATGGGAAATTCCAAAGATGTTTATGCTCAACTATGGTAAACCGTGCCATGAAAAAAGAAGGAAGCCTTCAGGGTCAACCCCCAGCAGAATCTCCAGGAGTGAATGAGAATGCAAGCTCCACACTACCACGACCTGCAAGAAACCTACATTTTTGTCAAAACAGTCTTCGTGAATTGTCCATATGCTAATAATTGAGAACCACTGCTGTGAACTTTATAGAGAATATAGGTAACGGGCTTTTATTAATGGAGTTGCCCACAGGCTGCTTAACAAAAGCAAGGTTTTGAAATTTGACTTCAGGGATTATCACCTGGAAGGTCTGAGTTTGATGTAATAGTTTAACTCAGCTCTTTTTTTCCCTGTTTCATTGAAATCTGTCTGCCCTGGGGTAAAGACTTTTTTGCATATGACTTAATAGAGCATTTTTAACCAGAAAAGAATAAAGAAAAAAGATGGGCCAAACAAGAACAGTGCTGATTTCTTTTCAAGCACAATGTCAAAGCTGATTATCGAAGCCACTCTCAGGGGTTCCAGGGAAGACAGACCTCAATAAGGCCATAGGAGCTGTTCCTTATTCTCTGTGGTCTGCTGTGCAATCAACCACAAATGCACACAAATACATTCACAGCAAAAACCACTGGGCTCTACTGAACACTCAGGACAACAAATGAATAGTAGTCTAAAACACTCTGTTTGAAACCTCTTTGTGGAAAACCATGGCCGCCCATCCCTAGGTTAGTCTGCATTTATTTGCTAACCCAATTGTCACGTGCTAAATTCCGATCAATAAATAAAACAGTAATCAACATGTTATTATATTGACAATCAATTTTTGTGAGTTTCCAAATGCTGCCACTTAGCTTTATTGCACATCTCACCATATCCAGGGTCTTCTGAGGTGGGGATGGGCACAGAAAAGCAATTATGCAGAACTCACAGGTACATAGACCCTCCAAAAAAGTCCCACTTGGGGAATGTTCTTTTAGTACTATTTTTTTTATTGATGTTTTAATAGTTTTTAACATTGTGAATTTTAGGTTGTATATTTTTGTTTGTCCATCATCATATATATGTCTCCCTTCACCCCTTGTGCCCACACCCCACCCCCATTGCCCCTGGTAACCACAATACAGTTTTCTCTGTCCATGTATTGGTTTATATTCCACATATGAGTGAGATCATACAGTGTTTGTCTTTCTCTTTCTGGCTTACTTCACTTAACATAACACCCTCCAGGCCTATCCATGTTGTTGCAAGTGGGACGATTTTGTCTTTTTTTATGGCTGAGTAGTATTCCATTGTATATATATATACCACATCTTCTTGATCAGTCTAGGGACACTTAGGTTGCTTCCACTTCTTGGCTATGGTGAATAATGCTGCAATGAACATAGGGGTGCATAAGCCTCTTTGGACTGTTGATTTCAGGTTCGTTGGATAGATTCCCAGTGATGGGATAGCTGGATCATAGGGCATCTCTATGTTTAATTCTTTGAGGAATCTCCATACCGTTTTCCATAGAGGCTGCACCAGTTTGCATTCCCACCAGCTGTGTGAGGGTTCCTGTTTCTCCACATCCTCTCCAACATTTGTTGTTTTTTGTCTTGGTGATTATAGCCATTCTAACGGGCATGAGGTGATATCTTAGTGTTGTTTTGATTTGCATTTCCCTGATGATTAATGATGTTGAACATCTTTTCATGTGCCTATTGGCCATCTGTATATCTTCTTTGGAGAAGTGTCTGTTCATTTCTTCTGCCCATTTTTTGATCAGGTTGTTTGTTTTTTGTTGTTCAGTTGTGTGACTTCTTTATGTGTTATGGAGATCAACCCCTTGTCAGATGTATGTTTTGAAAATATTCTCTCCTAGCTGGTGGGTTGTCTGTCCATCTTGATTCTGGTTTCGTTTGTCTGTAGAAGCTCTTTAATCTGATAAAGTACCATTTGTTTATTTTTTCTTTAGTTTCCCTAGTATGGGTAGGCATGTCATCCAAAAAGATTCCTTTATGACCAACGTCAAATAGTGTGTTGCCTATATTTTCTTCTATGAGTTTTATAGTTTCAGGTCTCACCTTCAGGTCTTTGATCCATTTTGAGTTAATTTTTGTGAATGGCGATAGCAGATCGTCCATTTTCATTCTTTTGCATGTGGCTGTCCAGTTTTCCCAACACCACTTATTGAAGAGACTTTCCTTTCTCCATTGTATGTTCTTAGCTCCTTTGTTGAAAATTAGCTGTCCGTATATGTGTGGTTTTATTTCTGGGCTTTCAATTCTGTTCCATTGATCTGTGTGTCTGTTTTTGTGCCAGTATCATGCTGTTTTGATTATTATTGCTTTGTAGTATGTTTTGAAGTCAGGGATTGTGATGCCTCCTGCTTTGTTCTTTTTTTTAGGATTTCTTTAGCTATTCGGGGTCTTTTGTTGCCCCATATAAATTTTAGTATTCTTTTTTCTATTTCCGTGAAGAATGTCATTGGGATTCTGATTGGGATTGCGTTGAATCTGTAGATTGCTTTAGGTAATATAGACATTTTAACTATGTTTATTCTTCCAATCCACATGCATGGGATATCTTTCCATTTCTTTATGTCATCATGGATTTCTTTCAATAATGTCTTGTAGTTCTCATTGTATAGGTCCTTCACCTCCTTGGTAAGATTTATTCCTAGGTATTTTATTCTTTTTGATGCAATTGTAAATGGTATTATCTTTTTGAGCTCTCTTTCTATTGGTTCATTATTAGCATACAGAAATGCAACTGAGTTTTGTAGATTGATTTTGTACCCTGCAACTTTGCTGTAGTTATTATTATTTCTAATAGTTTTCCAACGGATTCTTTAGGGTTTTCTATATATAAAATCATGTCATCTGCAAATAGTGAGAGTTTCACTTCTTTGTTACCTATTTGAATTCCTTTTATTCCTTTTTCTTGCCTAATTGCTCTGGCCAAAACCTCCAGTACTATGTTGAACAGGAGTGGTGAGAGTGGGCAGCCCTGCCTCAGTCCTGTTCTCAGAGGAATGGCTTTCAGTCTTTCCCCATTGAGTATGATGTTGGCTGTGGGTTTGTCATAAATAGCCTTTATTATGTTGAGGTACTTTCCTTCTATTCCCATTTTTTGAGAGTTTTTATCATAAATGGATGCTGTATCTTGTCAAATGCCTTATCTGCGTCTATTGAGATGACCATGTGGTTTTTATTCTTTGTTTTGTTGATGTGATGTATCATGTTGATTGATTTGCAGATGTTGAACCATCCCTGCGTCCCTGGTATAAATCCCACTTGATCATGGTGTATGATCTTTTTAATGTATTGCTGTATTCGGTTTGCCAAAATTTTCTCGAGGATTTTTGCATCTATGATCATCAGCAATATTGGCCTGTAATTTTCTTTCTTTGTATTGTCTTTGTCTGGCTTTGGTATCAGGGTGATGTTGGCCTCGTAGAATGATTTAGGAAATGTTCCATCTTCCTCTATTTCTTGGAATAGTTTGAGAAGGATGGGTATTAAATCTTCCTTGAATGTTTGGTAAAATTCACTGGAGAAGCCATCTGGTCCTGGACTTTTATTTTTTGGGAGGTTTTTGATTACTATTTCAATCTCTTTACTTGTGATTGGTCTATTCAGATTCTCCATTTCTTCTTGGTTCAGTTTTGGGCGGTTGTATGAGTCTAAGAATTTATCCATTTATTCTAGATTGTCCAATTTGTTGGCATATAATTTCTCATAGTATTCTCTTATAATCCTCCGTATTTCCATGGTATCCATTGTAATTTCTCCTCTTTAATTTCTAATTTTATTTACTTGAGCCTTTTCTCTTTTTTTCTTAGTAAGCCTGGCTAAGGGTTTGTCGATTTTGTTTATCTTCTCGAAGAACAGACTCTTTGTTTCATTAATCCTTTCTACTGTTTTTTTGGTCTCAATTTCATTTATTTCTGCTCTGATTTTTATTATTTCTCTCCTTCTGCTGACTTTGGGCTTCGTTTGTTCTTCTTTTTCTAGTTCTGTTAGGTGTAATTTAAGGTTGCTTATTTGGGCTTTTTCTTGTTTGTTAAGGTGGGCTTGTATCACTATGAGTTTCCCTCTCAGGACCACTTTTGCTGCATCCCATATGGTTTGGTATAGCATATTTTCATTTTCATTTGTTTCCAGATAGTTTTTGATTTCTCCTTTAATTTCATCAATGATCCTTTGGTTGTTCAGCAGCATGTTATTTAATCTCCACATTTTTGTCACTTTCCCAGTTTTTTTTTTCATGTTTCATTTCCAGTTTCATAGCATTATGGTGTGAAAAGATGCTTGTTATGATTTCGATCTTCTTAAATTTATGAGGCTTGCTTTGTTTCCCAACATATGCTCTATCCTTGAGAATGTTCCATGTGCGCTTGAGAAGAATGTGTAGTCAGCTGTTTTTGGATGGAGTGCTCTCTATATGTCTACTATGTCCATCTCATCCAGTTTTTCATTTAAGTCTACTATTTCTTTATTGACTTTTTGTCTGGATGATCTATCCATTGATGTAAGTGGGGTATTAAGATCCCCTACTATTATTGTGTTGTTGTTAATGTCTCCTTTTAGGTTTGTTAATAGTTGCTTTATGTACATTGGTGCTCCTATGTTGGGTGCATATATATTTATAAGTGATATGTCTTCTTGATATAGTGTCCCGTTTATCATTATATATTTCCCTTCTTTGTCTTTCTTCACCTGTTTTATCTTGAAGTCTACTTTGTCTGATATGAGTATGGCAACACCTGCTTTCTTTTGTTTGCCATTAGCTTGGAGTCTTGTCTTCCATCCTTTCACTCTGAGCCTGTGCTTCTCTTTAGAGCTGAGATGTGTTTCCTGGAGGCAGCATATTGTTGGGTCCTGCTTTTTAATCCATCCTGCCAATCTGTATCTTTTGATTGGAGAGTTCAATCCATTTACATTTACATATCAATTAATTATTGATATATGAGGGCTTAATGTTGCTGTTTTGTCGCTTATTTTCCAGTTCTTTTGCATTTCCTTTGTTTCTTGTCCCATTTGTTTTGGACTGCCAATTCAGTTTGGTTTTTCTGTCTTATGACTCTTCTAGTTTTCTCTTTGTTTATCATATGTGATTTTGTTTTGATTATTTGTTTAGTGGTTACCTTGAGGTTTGTGTAAAAAGTCTTGTGTGTGAGACAGTCCATTATCTGATGGCCTCCTATTTCCTTATACTAAGTCAATTCAATCACTTTCCTCTTCCCCTTCTAAGTTGTTCTTGTTATACCTTATTCTATCTTGTGTTGTGGCTGTGTGTTTACAGTGATGAGGTTAAATTTATTTTTGGTGAATTCCTTCCTTTGATCTTTGATTTTGGTATTTAAGTTGTTGCTAACCTATTCCAGTAAAGATATACTATTTTTCTGAGTTTATCTACCTATTTTTCCCCTTGCTCCAAGCTTTGTATTCCCTTTCTCTTCTTTTGTTCAGGCCTCAGGGCCTTCTTGAGTATTTCTTGTAGTGGGGGTCTTGTGGCCATGAACTCCCTTAGCTTTTGTTTATCTGGGAGAGTTACTATTTCTCCATCATTTTTGAAGGATATTTTTGCTGGATATAATATTCTTGGCTGAAAGTTTTTGTCTTTCAGTATTTTGAATATATCACTCCAGTCTCTCCTAGCCTGTAAAGTTTCTGTTGAGAAATCCGCTGAGAGCCTGATGGGAGTTCCTTTGTACGTTATTTTTTGTTTTTGTCTAGCTGCCCTTAACATTGTTTCTTTGTCATTGACTCTGGCTAGCCTTACCACTAGGTGTCATGGTGTGGGCCTTTGCCTGTTGACATGTTTAGGTGACCTGTTGGCTTCGCTTACTGGTATTTCCTGCTCCTTCCCCAGATTTGGGAAATTCTCAGCTATTATTTCCTTGAATAGGCTCTCTGTTCCTCTTTCCCTCTCTTGTCCCTGAAGAATACCTATAATTCTTATGTTACATTTCCTAATAGAGTCAGATATTTCTCAGAGACTTTCTTCATTTCTTTTTAGTCTTAGTTCTCTCTCCTCTTCTATCTGGAGCACATCTGTATTCCTGTCCTCAAAAATGCTAATTCTTTCCTCCATATTGTCAGCTCTGTTCTTTAAAGATTCCAGATTCTCCTTTATCTCCTCCATTGTGTTTTTCATCTCCATCAGCACTGATTGGTTTTTCTTTATGATTTCAATCTCTTTTGTGAAGAAACTCCTAATGTCATTGAATTGTTTGTCTGTGTCGTCTCGTATTTCGTTGAGTTTTTTTATGATAGCTATTTTGAAATCTCTGTCATTTAGGTTATGTATTTCTGTGTCTTCAGGGTTGGTTTCTGGGTGCTTGTCATTTTCCTTCTGGTCTGGTGATTTCATGTATCTTTGCATTGTGGTTCCTGTGTTGGCTTTGTTTTTCCTCATCCTGGAAATCTCCGGTTGTAATTTCCACCCGCCACCACTGTGTGGGGGTAAAGGGCTGTGTAATCTGAGCCCCCTGCACTCTGCCCTGGCTGTTGGCTATGATCCGCGATCCACGGGTTGCTTGGTCTGGTCTGGTCGGCTGAGTTGCAGGGTCCGGTTTGTGGGGAGGGGGGGCTCTCTCTTTTGCCAGCTGCGTCCCCGGCGTGGGGCTCTTCTCATTTGCCCCTTGTTATCCGCTCTCTGGGGTGCTCAGATGTTGATGGTACCCTGTAGCAATTCTGAGTCCTCTGTGTGGGAGTTTCCCACTGGCTGAGAGAGCCCGAAGAGCTACGGTTTCCCCACAGAGGGCCGCTCCTCCCCCCTTCTCTGGGAGCTGCGTGGACCGGGATTGCTGATCTGATGGGGAGGGAGAGGAGTTCTCCTTACCTCTCCCCACTTCCTCTGGGGGCCCAGCACGTTCCACTCTCAGAAGTGTGGCACTGTGGATCTTTGCGATCCTGCTTTTCACTGTCTAGGATTCCGTTGTTGGTCTGTGACTGTTCCTTTTGTTGTATCTTATCGGGGGAAGAGTTTATGGGAAAGCTCACTCCGCCATGATGCTGATGTCACTCTTTTAGTACTTTTAACGACACTGACAACTGATATTGGTAACTATGACTCACAAAGCTCTTTAACGGATTTTATTTGATCTTCAGCAGAGTCTTGTGAGACAGAAAATGCTATACTCATTTCACAGATGAAGAAACTTATTTAAGTACTTTCTTTGCCTGATGTTTCTCAGTAAGTAGCCACAATGTCCAGTATTCAAATTCATGATTTCTAGCTTCAAATAATGTGTTACTTTATTTTCCTACAATGAAATGCTTCCATTAAGAATAAGTCAAGAAAAAGTCAAATTCATAGAAAAAGAGAGTAGAAAAGTGGTTGCCAGGGGCTGGAGGGTGGGAGAAATAGGGAAAAGTTGGTAAAAGGGTACAAACTTTAGCTACAAGATGAATAAGGTCTGAGGATCTAATGTAAAACGTGGTGAATATAACTGATCACACTGTATTTTATAATTGAAATTTCCTAAGAGAGTAGAATGCAAATGTTCTCGCCAAAAAAAAGATAAATATGTGATATGATGGATATGTTAGTTAACTAAATGGGGGGAGTCCTTTCACAGTGTACATGTATATCAAATCACCATGATGTACACTTTAAATATCTTATCATTTTATATGTAAATTATACCTCAATAAAACTGAATTTTTTTAAAAAAAAAAGGCAGAAGAGGAAAGGGAAATATTTTGTTAAAAAAGAATAATTTTCAAAGCATGAGAGGAGAGTAATTTTGCTTCATTCTCACATTAATATCAAAATCGTATTTGCAGCAGTCCCACATTCTGCTCACACATTGGGTGTGGACAGGTGTGCCCCAGAATGGATGTTAGGAACCTAGGTGTCAAATTCTGCTCTACTGAGAATGCATGTGTGCTTTTAAATCACTCTTCAGCCCCTCTCAGCCTGTATTGATCATCAGTAAATAAGCCTATTGTCCCTACATCATCTTTAAGGGTCTTCTCAGCTGAAGTTCAATTTCTTTAGGGTAACTGAGAGAACATTTACATGCAGAAGTGTTTGGATGTAGCAAATAGTTCTGGTGCATTGTACCCCATCACCTCAGCCCACCTTATTTCTGCACGATGGGGGGTAACACATGGGCAGTGAGCAACAGCATCTCAGCTATGAGACACTGCCAAATTGCAAAACCCCAAAGTACAGGGCATTACCACTCCTGGGGATGGCCCTCAACCAGAGGGGGAAGATGCCATTGGATACATATTCCAGGGTCCCCATCCACCTGTGGGACAAGCCTGGGGCAATTTCTACAGGATTCCTCAGAATCCCAGTGGGATGGAGCCCTTTGTCCACAGCAGCAACCAGCTCATTCACACACCTTTATTGGCTTTTCTCCCTTCACTCTCTCACTTCCCCACTTCCCTACTTGTGCTTCCTGGCTCACTTCCAAATAAACTACCTGCATTGACAGCCTTGTCTCAGACTCTTTTTGGAGAACCCAAACCAAGACTTAGACTTTAAAGAAGTGCTAATATTTGAATACAGAATTGGGTGGTACACAGTACATTAGCAATTAATGTATATGCAATTAACCCTTTTAAGCTATTTCTTTACAGTTTACTGTGACACTTTCCAAATATGTAGCCCTTTATGTGTACCTGCAAAGTTTAGAAAGAGATATGATGATGTGACATAATTAGTGTGAGATGTGGCCTTTTCTGAATAGGAGAATCTCCATGAAGCTTTATTTTTTTTTAATAGTGACTATTGGACACATCCCCTTTGCATTTTATAAAATTATAATTCTTCATTTTGCATCCTAAATCATATCCTTGTCTTAACTAATTGGTTTGAGGGTGAGATGTTAAGGCAAAAATCTCCACTAAATTTCTCATTAGGTAATTTTCATTTGAAAGCTGATCACAATAGTCTCCTACCTTATTAGGCAGGATAATTTTGCTTGTGAATTACAGAAATGCTCATCTGAAGTTCTAAGGTGACCAATTCTCCTGATTTTTCTGGGACTATCCTGGTTTTAGCACTGAAAATCCCACTTCCTGGGAAACCCCTTAGTCGTGGGCAAACCAGGACAGTTGGTCACCCTACCAAGGTATGCGATGTATCTCCCATCCATATTTCTCTGTATCATTTAACGACCACTCTGTTTAGCTTATCTTGGGTAGTACACTCAACCCTCCCAGGGGTTTCTGGTCTTATAACTGCCCATCTCCACTGGAACCACTTGATGGGAATTCAGGGGAAGAGGAGTTACCCAAAAGAGCAGGAGGGTACTGTGTTTTCCAAAAGAAGTGGGGTGGGAGGTGGCTTGGATGGACATTTACATGTTATATGATATCCACTCTGCTCCTTAAGAAATCTTACTCTTTCATTCTTCAGACCTCATCATCAAAATAATTTTCTGCTCATCTTTTTTTCTTTGCCTCCTACATAGGTCTTTATTCCTCATTTTATATTCCAGCCCCAACCCTCTCATTTTCTCAGCACCCCAAGGGACTCACACTTCCCTCCACCATCTCTACCACCAGATCCAAATAAAAATATGCTCCAAGAAACATGTTATTCTGAGAAAGGAATGTATAGATGCATTACAAACTAAACATAAATGTATGTGTAGAAATTTAAAATGCCTATCTTCTTCCCTTTGGCTCATTGTTGTGATTAAGGCCATTTGCTCTAAAATTTTTAAATGCCTTTCTCTTGATTCAAGTAAAACTTTTTGTTTAGGTATCTATGACCAGGAGGTAGGCATTGTGAATAGTCACTAGAGCCCTGTTTGGTGTCTAAAGTAATAACTCACCACAGGCTTAAAATCTCACCAGAAATATTATTAAATAAAATTACTGACTAGCCAACTACTGAACTTGAGTTTGAATACCTATGTTTAAGGTGAAAGTGGGAAAGCACATAGAAACCCTAAAGGATTGTTTCGACCAAGAAGGCCTTAACATTCCCTTCAGCTTGACTAAACCTCAGACAGGCTTCTTCCTGACTCTAGTCCACTCACCTCCCTTTTCTTAGAGCAGTGACTTTAGAAAGCTTGTAATTATAAATAATTTCTCTGCCCTTTAACGTGTAAATCTTTTTTAAAGGCCTTTTGCCAGTTTTCCAACCCAGGGAATGTCTTTCTCAAGGCTCTGGGAACCATCTCTGAAATGTAATCATCTAGGAAGATAGTGCCTCTATCTCCCAGTTTCTATGTGAGAATAGAAGCCTAACTTCCAAGTTGTAAAACTACTTCCTGTCATGAAGACATGAGAAAGTTTACTTTTCCTTTGGATAAAGCCAATTAGCAACCAACCACAGAAGGCCTATGATCTCCCCCTAACCCCAGCTCTTGAAAATCCTGTCTTTTGTTTCCACATAGTTGTGTTCAGACTCAGTTATGGTCTCTCTCTTATTGCAATAGCCTTGAATAAAGTCTTTCTTGCATGTTTAACTATGGCCAGGGTCATTTTTGCTTTGATAGTCTACAAAGATGTCACCAGTTAATTGTAATTGTTATCAAGGCCAGTTTAAGGCAAAATGATGTATTTAAGGAAGTCTTTTTCTAGGAAACTTCATCATCTCACCTCTCCTTATCTCCTTGAGTACACATATAGAAACATACTCACTTCACCAAATCTCTAAACTTGACCTGACAACAACCACTAACGTTTATATGGAGGAAGCTTAATGTGTGGCAAGCACAGCTCTGAACACTTTACATAAATTAACTTACTGAATCTGCAAACAACCCTATGATGTAGGTGATATTTTTATCCCAATTTTTCATATGAGATAACTGAGGCACAGAAAGGTTAACTACCATGTCCAAGATCACATAGCTAGGAAATTTCAGAGATGGGATTTGAATCTAGGCAGTTCTAGTTTCAGAGTCCTTCATTCACACTTTGAGTATATATACCAATTATGGATATTGCTGGCATTAATAGTCCCACTTTCTCACAATTCCTTCTATCCTATCTACCCTTTGGTAGTGTCCTTCCATACTGACCCTGGGTTTGACCACGTGACTTGCATTATTCAATGAGAATAGCAAATTTGATGCATGCAGAGAGTTTAAAAGTGCTTGTGCATTTTAACATTCTCTCTTGTGTCCCTTGCTACCAACATGAGAATAATCCCAGGCTACCACACTGGAAAATTTGAGAAATAGAGATCAGAGACAATTTGCCCCAGCTGATTTCATCCAACTGACCCATTAGCTGAATGCAGATGCATGAGAAAGTCCAATCAAGATCAGCCAAGCCTGAACCATATCAGCAAAACACACCTGGGCAACCCATAGACCTGTGAGAAATAATAAACAGTTGTCGTTTTAAGCCTCTAAGTTTCAGTTTTGTTTGTTACACAGCAACAGCTAATTGATTCAACACAGCTTAAAATTCAAAGCCTTCAAAAATTTGGTGCCGATGTCTTGCCACTCTTCTAGATTTTATCCCAAGAGGTCTCTCATATCCTGTCTTTGACACTGTCTTATCTCAGGCCATTCTTCATTCTCTGGAACACCCTCACCCTAGCATCTTATCAAAATTCTGATCAATCCTTCAAGGTTTCAGAGCACTGCCATCTCTTCTATGAAGATATCCATGATCAATGCAACCAGAAGCATTCTACGACTGTTCCCAATTCCTAGAGCGTCTATTGTCTTGACCTCATTTGTTCATGTCCTCTCTCTCCTGCTATGATGCAGGAGAACACTTTAGAACAGGGCCATATTTTATCTGTCTTTGGATTCCCTACTGTATTAGCCTGGTGCGTTAGAGTGGCGCAAAACCGCTTGATGATGTTTGATCAATGGTTTTACATATTAGTCAGGATAGGCTAACTACTATAGCAAATAATCCCTAAATTTCAGTCACTGACCAAAATAAATGCTTATTTCTTGATCATGTTATAGTCCAATGGGGGATGATTAGTGGTTGAGCTGGGAAGAAGAACTTGCTCCATACAGTCATCCAGTGATGCACAGTCCTTCCATTTTGTTGATCTACCTTTTTCTATTTCCTTTGAGTCCTCCCTACGTGGCCAGCAGATGTAAAAAGAGAACACAAATGGCCACCTGGGTGTTTTTTTTCTCGGGCAGGCTTGGAAGTGATGCTTCTAGGCACATCACCCCTATTTATATATCAGGACTGAGTCACATGCCACACTCAACTGCAAGGGAAGTTAGAAAATTTAAAATCTCAATGATTAAAAAGTCTTTTGTCTTACTGTTCCAAATGAAGGTTTGAATCTAATGCCTCTCCAAAGTTGCAGAGGTGGAAGAGAAAGCAGACTCTCCTTGGAGTCAGGAGAAAAATACTCTGGTTTGGCTCTGTCACTAATGATGTGGGTATGGTGATTTCATTGGTTATGGTTTCTTCATCTGCAAATCATCACGAGGTTGGGTAATTTCTAAGCTTCCTACTAATTTCTGTTCTGATCTCCTATAATTTTATGGGCCTTTCATCTCTGCCTATGTTGCTATCATTGCTTAATAGACTACTTTTTGTCTGGAGATTTTAATGTTTTTCAATTCAAGAGTTTCAATGTTTTTGAGTCACTGTTATTCTAATGACAATTATGGTATTACCACGTGTAGCAAATACCATTGTGCTCTGCCCATGTTCTGTATACCCATCCCCCAGTTTCTACTTGCTTTGTTGGTCATGACTGAGTTCTGCATCCTTTTTCAGAGGTCCACCATTGGGCTATTGGAGTTGCTTCACCCATGTCCACAGAGAACTGGAAGTTTATATCCCTGGGGCAGCTTGTAGCCAATGACCTACCGGTGTGGGAGTAGGAACCCCAGATTGTTTGCCTTCATGTAAAACTTATTCTGAGATGTAATTTATGCTCCAGAGCTCCCCCATGGGATTAGGCTGAGGCTGGGATTTTACCTGAAAGTGTACCCTTGATTGACCTCTTTCCTTGCTCTGTCTTTCTTTATCCACCCAGTTTCTCCTGGGAGTGTTTCCTTAATAAATCATTTGCACCTGAATCATTGTCTCAGGGTCTGCTTCTGTGCAGCTTGTCCTAAGATACCATCTTCCCCAATAATTTCAATGTCTTGTCAAACACCTAAACAAGATGTGGCAGGTCCACTAGGATCTTGCTTACTTTCCAGCCTTATCTCTTACCTCTCTTCCCAGCTCACTCAATGGTCCTTCATGAGTTAATTGCTATTTGCTCATGTTGCTGTACTTCTGCATATGTTCTTCTCATTGCTTGCATCCACTCGTCCTTTAAGACTCATCCAAAATATCACCAATGCTGGAAAGCCTTGACCAATTCTCTTTCTTCCCTCTAACTCTAAGCAGAGTTTCTCACTTCCTTTGTAAAAATAATAACAGACTCTAGCCTAGCTCTTAAAAAATACACAAATAGTAAGATGGTTAGGAGACTAGCCTCAGCAGAGGAGCTCATGGGTAAGTTATTTAACCTCTGTGGGCTCCTGTTTATTCACTTGTGAGGATGGTAAGATCTCGCCTTCTTCATAAATGCATGTAAGGTGATGAGCAGGGTATTTGGAACGTATTATGTGCTAGTTTTATTAATACTGATGAGAGAACTATATTTCTTTCTCTGTAACCTAGCTAGATCCCAAAGCTGTGAATACTAAATCTTGTTTATCTCTGTCTTTCTGATGTCTAGCACAGTGTCTGGCATGGTAGATATCCAATAAATAGTTGATGAGTAAACAAATGTAGGCATTGAGTACTAAGACCAGTTCCTACTCTTTTGTCTATTTTAGCATATAGTTCTTCTATACACACAACCAAGAAACAAACTCTGGAAATCCACTTCAATACTTAAAAAGCAGAAAGTAAAAGTAAACATTTTTGGGGCCAGCCTGGTGGCATAGTGGTTAAGTTGGCGTGCTCCGCTTCGGCGGCCCAGGGTTCGCAGGTTGGGATCCCAGGCACAGACCTACACGCCACTTATCAAGCCATGCTGTGGCAGGTGTCCCATGTATAAAGTAGAGGAGGATAGGCACAGATGTTAGCCCAGGGCCAACCGGCCAACCTTCCTCAGCAAAAAGAGGAGAATTGGCAACAGATGTTAGATGTTAGCTCAGGGCTAATCTTTCTCACCAAAAAAAAAAAAAAAAAAAGGAAGCAGTCTGGTATTCATCATATTTTTTATTCTCTCCAATACCTACCTTGCTTTCCCTCTCAAGCTAGTGAAAGTTTTCCTTTTTCTATTTGAAAAGATGGTCAAACATGTGTGAGAACAAGATATTCTTTAAAGTTATTACTAAATCTGTGTTTTCTCTCTCTCCCCTCCCCCCCATTGCTGCCTCTCTCTCTCCCTCCAGGTTTCTGAGATCTAGAGATTAGATGTCCCTTTATATTTTTCCCTCTTTCTCCCTTTTCATTTTTGATGACATTGAAAACCTGATAACCCTGAAAACCTTAACTCCTCAAAATGAAATTCTTCATTTTCAAGAGATGCTAGAAAAAGCGTTCTTTTAATAGATGAATGTCATCAAAATTACGCTTCCCTGGAATTTTTTCTCCAGAGATTTTTAAAGAGAGCTTTCCATTTAGTGAGTCAATTTCTAAAATTCTTGGACGTTTTCTAGAAAAAAAATCCCTTGGATTCTCAAAGTCTTTGTGAAAAGTTGCCAGTGCTGAAAATTATTAGAAAAGTGATTTTAGCATATAAAGAGATTAATTCAGGAAATTGTAACCCCGTTTGTCCCTACTTAACATGTAGAATTATTTAATAATATCTACAGTGATGGTGATAACTATCTCAGATGTCTGCCACCTTTTCCCCCAGTGGTCACTGTAGCTGAAGATAATTCTTTTTCTCTTGTTAATCCTCATAGCATTTCATGTTTGTCTATATCATACATCCCTTTGCACCCTGATTTGGAGTTCTGTTTGTACATTTGTTCCCTTATTGGATCATAAGATCTTACCAAAGTCTAGCACTGAGGCTTGGGTATAACAGGAGCTTTAACATATTTGCTGAATGAATGAAAATAGCCAGGAGGTGCGTGTGTGAAAATAAATCAGTGAAATACTCTGGACGATACACCCTTCATAGTTACAAGATAACATAGAGATTCATTTGACTCATACATACATATTGATAATATTAATGACCAAAACCATTTAGTTGCCCTAGTCTAGATACATACAACTTATTTTTCCAAAGAACTTAAAACCTATGACCAATTTTCTCCACATATCCACATCCTCATAAAATCAGACAATGTAAGGAAGCAAGAGCAATGTTACACAAAACACATTTAAATCCAACTCAGATCCCTAGTTCTCCTGTGACTGATGGAAAAAAACTAGCTTTGACTGCAATACCCAATGCAAACAAGTGGAAACTTCATCCTTCAGTTGGATCCTTAGGGGAGCATATTCATTTCCTTTCTTCTCATTTCCTAATTAGAATCTCTTACCCAGCCACTCTGCCACTAGAATTCTGTCTGACTCAGTATTAGGAGTCTAGTTATACTTTCAATATCTACATATTAATTTCCTCTGGGCACTTGGCTGATATTACAGAGAATTTTCCCTGCTAGTTCATGCCCTTGTCAAGCCTGAAATCAATTTTATGACAATCCCAAACCACTTTTCCATCTATGGTTCCTTGGATCTATTCATTGGAGTAGCAGTAAAATTAGTCTTAAGGTAAAGATATTTTACTTAGTTTGAGTATTCTACTTCCAGGTGGTTTGAATGTTTAAGTGAAAGGGAGATTCAGAGCAACTCAAGGTTAGGTAGGATTTGGCACACGTCTTACTTGCACACAGTGACTAGCCTTATCTAAAGAATAGTTTTATGAATTCTTCAGTAGAGAATACCTAAGTTTTACCAACTAGTTTAAAAAATTGGCAACTATTCAAAGATACTGTTAAAAGCATTGATGTGATGTCATTGATTTCACATAAAACTTTCTTCCATAGATTAAGAGACTAAAACAGAGTGTTACTGTCCTTTAAAATGTGTCTTAAGTCAGGTTCCCTAGAAGCAGAGCCTGATACAAGGGTTCTATGCATGTGACTTATTGAGTGAGGGCTCTCTGAAGAAAGGGAATGAGGGAAAGAAGACGGGGGGAAGGAGTGAAGCAAGAGGGGGTCTTATCTGTATCTAGTCTGATCTCACAGAGAGCTTTGGAACATGCGTGGTACCACGGAGTACTCAAGTACCATGGTACCTCAAATGCCACCTTGAGGCAAGAGGACCAGCCTTTTTGTCCCCCTTTCCAGACAGTCATTAGCTGTGGGCTACCCATAGGGGGCGGGCATAGAATCTCCTAGGCATTTCTGGGTGAGGTTGCTCTCACGGGCTGAAGGAAATTCTCTGAAGAGGGCAGTGTAAGCAGTCAAAAGCTTCTGCTTGCAGCAGCTGGGGGATGGATGCACCATCCCGTACATGCAGATTTGTACAGGACAGCAACAGTGCCTACTACAAACTCTCTCAGGACTGGCCCAATCCTGGCATTACTTTACACATTGGGCAAACACAAATGCAAAATTGGTTTTTCATAGGTAGGTGAAGTAATACAGAACTTGAGTGGTAATTAGTAAATTGCCTCTCTACTGGTGGATGAGGACCGTTTTATAGATTACAACTCCTTCAAAATGCCTTCTTTAAATCCGCTTTCCAGGGCAGCCTTGGCAATGAGGATGATGAGTGTGACTGGAGAATGTTGGACTGGCTCTCTGTCCTTCAGAGAGCATTTATTTGCACGTAACCAAAACCTTGAATGCAGTGTTAAACAAATAGAACCTTAATAAGAAGTCAGGAGAATCACAGTCCAGGGCTGGTGCAGCTGCTCTACAATATCATCCAATGTTCAATATCTTTCACAATCAGTTACTTACATTTATTCCTTAAATTTGGTGGTTTATTGTTGCCTCACAGTCACAATGGAGTGGCCAGCCTACCAGGCATCTCATCTGTGCTCCAGACAGAAAGAAGAGAAGAGATTAAAAAAGCAAAGAACATGCTAGCCATGACTGTTGCTTATATCAGGAAAGCAAACACTTTCCCAGGAACTACATTCAACAGACTTACTCTTAGATTTCATTGGTAGAGTTGGGTCACATCACCACCCCTAGACAAATCTCTAGCCATGGGAAATGAGATAACCATAATTTGTTTAGACCAGCACTATCCAATAGAAATACGATGCAAGTCACATATGTAATTTTAAATTATCTGGTAGCTATATTTAAAAAGTAAAAAGAAAGAGGTGAAATGAATTTTAATAATGTATTTTATTTAATCCAATATATATAAAGAATTATCATTTCAGTATATAATCAACATTAAAATAATTAATAAGATATTTTACAATTTTTATTAAGTCTTTGAAATTCAGTGTGTATTTTACACTTGCGGCACATTTCAATTTGGACAGGTCACATTTCAAGTGCTCTGGAGCCACAGGAGGCAAGTGGCTGTGTGTTAGACAAGCGCAGGTCTAGACCAGTCGTGGTTTGTCTCTGGAAGCTGAGCTAGGATCCTGCTTTTCCTGAAATTCAGCCATCTTTGCTTCTCGCTGAAGAAATCTTGATTACATTAACATGGAAAAAGAAGAAGAGAGGAATGAATATTGGGTAGGAAAGAGACAAAGTTTGTTCTAGGCCCCAACTAGCATCTCCATTGACCTCGTCCAGTGGATGAAATCCCACTACTTATAGATCTTTGTTCTATGGTTGGGTTCTCTGGATTAAAGCTCATTTTCCTGAGGTATATGATTGGCTATGGATGCTTTTAGTGAAATTATGACTTTTCTCACATCTAAGATCAGAAAACAGGAATTTTGATGGCACACAGGAGACTGGAGCACGGGCCATTTAGGAAGGGCAGATGGAAGTGAGGCACCATGCTCTGCAGGCGATGGGAGCGGAAGTGACTGAGAAAATTCCAGGGTAGCCTGAAGACATGGGCCCCTCTTGGGAGGAGAAGAAGGAACTATGAGGTCAATTGGATGTGAGACCCTGAAGTAATGAGGGAGACAGAGCTTGCTATTTCATAGTTTGCTCAGATTCTGGTTAGATATTTGCACATAATACACACCAGACCCTGCAATGGAACCAAGGATGAATTTAACGATTTTCTTGAACATTTCAGCAGATATTGTTGGCGTACTGATATCTCCTTAGCCCACACTGGAAGTCACGTGCAGCTCTGCAGAACAGGTCTTGATCATGCAGGCAGCTTCCTACTCAAGCCTCTATGTCCCCCTCTCTCTAAGGGTTTTTCTGGCATAGAAGCAGCTCCAGCTAAAGGAGCTGGAAGTGCGGGGATGTTAACAACCTTCCACAAGATCAACCCTCAATTAACCAGGAGTGGGAATAGGTGGATAAATACTCCTGCTTCCTCACCTCTTGGGGGAATAATTATAAAGAACAGATTATACAGTCTCCCAGAGGGTCTCAGCAGGAGTGAACCCCAGTTGCCCACAGAAGTGGCTCATTAATTAATATATCTTTTATTGGCTTTCTTCCTTCCCTGTCTCGCTTCTTGGTTTCTTCATTGAAAATCTAGAATCACATACCAAATAAGGCACCTCCACTCAAATGCTTGTTTTAGTGTTTACGTAAATCATCAAATTAAGACACTTTGTATAGGGTACCATGTCTTGATCTAATAGAACATATACATTTAATAAATGTAATTTTTACTGAATTATATTTTGAAGCATAAAACTACCAACCAAACTTTCCTCACTCTAAGTCTCAAGAAACTCAAGAAATAGGCCATGTGCGCAAAAGAATCATGTTATAAATATTTAATTTTAAATACTGATTTTTTCTTTTTTTTATTGTGAAATTTTTGTTGTACATTATTATCAGTCACCATACAAGTGCATCCCTCCACCCCTTGTGCCCACCCCCACCCCCCTAGCCCCTGGTAACCACCAAACAGTTCTATCTGTCCGTGTGTTGGTTTATCTTCCACATATGAGTGAAATCATGCACTGTTTGTCTTTCTCTTTCTGGCTTTTAAATAATGATCTTTAAAAGGATGGAAGCACTGGTTAAACATACTCTTTAGGATCCAGGTGTTCTTTGTTTTGCCAAGTCCAGAATATGTATGCAATAGAGTGTGGACTACTGTTTTACCATCCAATATGGTAGCCACTGCCCACACATGGCTAAATTAAGATCATATAAAATTAAAAATTCAGTTTCTTAGTTGCACTAGCCACATTTCAAGTACTGAATAACACATATGGCTAGTAGCTATCATATTGGACACTGCAGATATAGAACATTTCCATTATTGCTAAAATCTCTACAGGATATGTGGAATTAAAAAAAAAGATAGAGGACCCCTAAAACAGAAGGACAAAATGGACTCTGTGTGGCTAACAAGGACCTAAAACAAAACAGAGTTAAGCGGCCATGCCAGGATCTAGGTGTAACCACGTACTCTGTTCTCAGAAAAACCACAACTCGTACCTGAAACTGAGTGTTCCTTCCTGATGGACGGCCAGAAGCCTGATATAGCTGATTTTAGAACACCAGTATCTATAGGGGAACCAACGAATCAGAGGCCTTTCAAAACAATTCCTGTGGTCTATGGTTTTTGCTTTTATAAGCTCTGCCCTTCCACACCCTCCTGGGAGTGCACTTTCAATTTTTTCTGAAGGCTGCGTCTCCCTGGTTTTCAAACTGTATGAGCAATAAATAAAGCTTTCCTAACTAAATTCTTGGATTCCAGATATATTTTTGTTGACAGATAGCACTAGGCTAGGATCTCATGATTGGCAAATACTTGGAGGAAACTCCTCCTTCTTGTTCGTGGTAGACAGGCTAACTGATCATGCCCCTCTTTCCGTTGAGCTTGTCTTTAGTTTCACAGTCCTTCCAAAAATAAAACTACAGACTCTCAGTTCCAAACAATTGGAATTGGCCAGGGTAATGCTAAGCTGTGCCGCAGCAAAAAATTAACCCTGAAAATCACCGGCTTTCTCAGACAAATTTTGACATGGCAGGTAAATCCTCTAGTGTGGCCATCCTCTACACTCGAGGCAATCTAGGCTACCCCCATCAAATGGGGGCTCTGGTAAAAACAGTTGCTCTTGAAAGCAGACCTTGTTAGGAAGAACAGAACGCTCTGGCATATTGCAAAATGGCTACATTTCCCCTCTACCTGCCCGATGCACGAGGCGATTTTTCTGCCGTCTTCACTGTAGGAACCCAGTAGGGCTCCTGGAGATAAAACTCACAAAAGTGTGGGTCTCCCCCATGACTGGGTCCCCCGGAGTTTTTAACTCTCAGGCTTGTTCACACTGAGCCTTCAGCAATTCATCAATTACAGTTTGGGTTTTCCTGAACCAGCACTGGTGCTTGCAGAAGTTTTCGCTCATGGGTTAATGCTCTGGTAAGTTGTTATTTTTTTATCTGTCTGTCTCTCCAATTTTGGGGTCAGTGGTTTGCCCTGTGACCTCAATTTTCTGAAAGATCTAAGAAGAGTTGCTGATTTTCAGTTTGTTCAGTTTTTGACTTATTGTTAGGATGGAGTGATCACTCCCAAGCTCCTTCTATGCTGGCACTTTTTAAAATCAGTTTTATGTTTCTATGGTGAGGTAGATGGGCTGCTGCGTTTTCTCTCCTGCCCCTTTATTTTTCTTTTCCCACTCTGGACTTCCTGGGCGGAAGCTTTCTTTATTGTTCTGATTAAAAGTGGCTTCTTTCACTAATGTTTTCTTCCCTGTGGTTATAGTTATTAACTTCCTCTACCCCAAGAGCATTGGGCCCAAAACTCATTATTACATCTCAAGTGTTCTCTTTACACTACTTATAAAGAAGCCTGTCACAGTGACGCAGTCATTAGGAATGCTTTCTCTATACAGTGATACACCATGTAGCATCATTTCGAAGACTTATGAGGCATATGCTGCAATTACAGGACAAAAAAGCAATGAGCAAGTTGTCATGGCCATTTCAACCCAAATACCTGCTGTTTGTATGTCCCCAACTGGCCCATCTCTCACAGCACATCTTCTGTTTCCTAATTTTTAGGATTTTGAACTAAAAAAGATATTGACTTGCCTGCCACCCAATGAGCTAGATGTTCCATTTGGTTATTTCTGGACAGCCTAGAGCTACGTCAATCTGTTTATTCTCTTCCTTCAAAACCCCATTCTTTCCCCAGGTGAGGCTCTTTTGAAGAGTCTTCTCTGTTAATCCACTACAGGAAGAAATAAAACCCAGGTGGGGGTGATGTGTGGCAGCAGATCACTGAGTCTTTGTTATCTGTGATTTTGTAGCCTTGTACTGGATAGTGTAAGTGCTTTGAATGCTGAGGACCAGTCTGACCGGGTATTTTTTTGGTCTCAATTTTCCATACGATTGGCTTTTACATCAGTCTATGAACAGTTAAAATATATTTGCCTCTTGTTCCCTCCTGGACATTTTTACAGACTTGCTGGCTTTGAGCAATTACATTACAGTAAACTCAGTGTTATCCTGCTAGGCCAAGGAACAACCTTCTCTAGTTAATCACGTTGCCTGATTAATTGAGACGCACAGATTTTCAAATAATTAAGAAATACATCTAATACAGGCTCTGTGTTAAACAGAATCTAATTTTCTTTGATGATTCAGACGGCACTTTTACTCTTATGTCACTTAATCATCATTATTAGGAAAATCAATTGCCAGCTAAGCAAGATTTCCAACTGATACATGCAGATAAAACAGCTTTTAGAACCTATTACACCAAGCTCCATTTTTTCACTTGTTCATAGTCTCTACAATTTAAATCAAAGATCACATTTCTAAAGCTACATGTCTTCTCTCCTGAGACTGCTAGGTGACATAGATATCTACAAAGTTTTCTTTCCTTCTGTAAACCAAGGGCCTGGAACAGTGCCTGACATATATTAGAAGTTCAATAAGTATGTGTTGAATAAAGGATTGTATGAATATGTTCATAAAATATTTTTCAAGGCATCCTTCTTACTCTAGGAAAAAACTACCTTAGCTCTACCTAAGAGGTCATCAGTTTTACATGCCTCCATTCCTACTGATCTACCCAAGGGGTTCTTGGAAAAACATCCAATGCTCATTTTCCTCAGACTGTTTAGAAAACAAATCTCAGAAATGAGACAGAACTACCACATTTCTTCTCTATAAAGGTTTCTCACATCAACTTATGAAGTATCATCTCAACATCAAATATTATCTCATATAAGTGGTCATCTCTGCATGATCAATGCTACCAAGGGCAACCTTTGCAGAAGCAAAGTTGACAGTGTGACTTTCCACCTGCCCTCATCCAGGCCCCTCCACACAATAGTCGCAGTCTCCTCAGGGAGACCTGAAATCTATTTGACAGGGAAAAGGGCTGTCACTTTCACTTTTGCAACAAAATAAGGTTTAAATACACAGTCCCAGGCAGGGGAGAGCAGTGGCTTACATTGTTACTAAGGTGGAATCTTGCTGAGAGTAGATTCGAGTAAGATGAAGGTGAACAGATGTACCCAAAGAGATTTGAAGCCAGACAGAAGAGGCCTAGAGACCTGAGGGCTGGGAGAGGATTAGAGACAGAAAATTCTGCCTTATCTACCCATTTAGGGACAATTAAACACAGATTACTTTTACACAATTGAAATTATGCTCCTTAAATCTTCAGTTACCACCTGTCTCCATACTGTCTTGCAAAATGGAAGATGCTTTTTGCAAAGGAAAAGATGCTTTGGGTTTCAAAATTTACATTCTCACTTTAGAGTGAAAAAGTACAAAGACAAAAAAAATCTCCATTAACTTCAGGAATGCATTGAATAACCCACACTTTAAATCTCTAACTTTTTTGTCTGAGATTTCCCCTCATTGCTTATCTATTGACCATAGGCTGTCTGCGCATATTAAGCAAGACTAAGTATACCGCTGGTATTTCAGTAAATACACCTTTTTCTCCTACGTTCCCGTTCCCCACTTTTGCACTCTAGCCTGCCATCACACTTGTTTTAAACATGATGATTACATCATTCTAGTTTCAAGTATTTGTGACCATATTAGCCTGTGACAAATAGTGACAACTCACTAAGTCACACGTAACTATTTCCCCTTGCATTGAACACTCATTCCCTATAACAAGTCAGTGGCCTCTTACATTTTACCTTAAGAATATAATGAAAACTCTGATACTGTCTTTTTAAAATTTTGAAAGTTTAAGAATTTTCTGCATTAATTTTGATTTTTAAAAATATTGTTCATTCTTTCACTCATGCAGCAAAATAAGGTTTAAATACAAGGCACAATTAGGAGAGAGTAATGGCTTACCTTTTCCTTAAGGTGGAATCTTTCTGAGAGTAGATTTGAGTAAAAACAAAGATGATTAAGACATCAACAGGATGGTGGACTAGGAAGTTACAGGCCCTCCTTCTCCCACAGAGACACCAGGTTAACAACAATATATGAATACCCCTGTGAGTACTCTAGAGATTAACTGAGAAGTTACAGCACATAGGCTATTGTAAAACAAAGATGATATTCCAGTGGAAAAGGTAGGAAAATTCATAGTATTTGTCACACTCATTTGTGTCCCTCTACCTATATGGCATAGCACAGAGCAATTAGGAGGAACCCTCCCCACCCCCCCAGTAGTGTGGCTCCTTCCTTGGGATGCAAACATAAAAGTGGACCAGACATCCAATATTCTGGCTTTTCTGGAGGCAACCTAAGGGACTAGTTTATGTCTTGCCTGACTCAGAGTGCTAGTGGGATTTAGAAGCCACTGAAAACAGAGGTGAAAGCATGTTAGAGCTGCAGTTCTACAGGCAGATTTCAAGGGCAGCAAAAGATCAGAAAAGGTCTTAGAGGTCCTAAAACCTTCAGCCACACTGATTGGTGAAGGTCTTCCCTGCATGAAGCCAGCATACAACGACTAGGAGAAGTCATTGTTTTTTCAAATGCCCAAATCCCAACAACAGAAAAATCACAAGGCATACAAAGAAACAGAGAAACATGGTCCAATCAAAGCAACAAAATAAATCTCCAGAAACTGACCCTAAAGAAATGCAGATCTATGAGCTACCCAAAAATGAATTTAAAATAACTGTCAGAAGAAATGCTTAATGAGCTAAAATAGAACACAGATAGACAACTAAATGAAATAAGGAAAACAATGCATGAACAAAATGAGACTATCAACAAAGAGACAGAAACTATACAATAGAACCAAACAGAAATTCTGGAACTGAAAAATATAGTAGCGTAACTGAACAATTCATTAAAAGGGTTCAACAGTAGACTTGATCAGGAAGAAGAAAGAATCAGCAAAGTTGAAGACAAGTCATCTGAAATCAAGTCAGAGGAGCAAAAAGAAAGAAGAATAAAGAAAGTGAAGAGAGCCTGAGGGACTTATGGGACACCATCAAGTGGTAATCCAAGAAGGAGAAGAGAGAGAGAAAATTTGAAGAAATAGTGGCTGAAAACTTCCCAAATCTAAGGAAAGAAATGAACATACAGATTCAGGAAGCTGAGGGGACTCCAAATAAGAAAAATTCAAACAGAACTACACTAAGACATATTATAATCAAACTGTCTAAAGTCAAGACAAAGAGAGAATCTTGACAGCAACAAAAGAAAAACCATTCATCACATACAAGAGAATTTCTATAAGATTATCAGTGGATTTCTAAGCAGAAACTTTGCAGGCCAGAAGGGAGAGAGAATGATATATTCAAAGGACAGAAAGGAAAAAAAAAAAAGCTCAACCAAGAATACTCCATCTGGCAAAACCGTCCTTCAAAAATGAAGGAGAAATTAAGACTTTGCTAGACAAACAAAACCTGAGGAAGTGCATTAATACTAGACCTGATATACAAGAAATGCTAAAGGGAGTTTTCCAAGTTGAAAGGATGGTAGACAGCAACACAAAAGCATACTAAAATATAAGGTCCTCCAGTAAATGTAAATACATGGACAAATATAGTACCTGTAGTATTGCAAATTTGGTGCATACAATTTAAATGACAAAAACATTGTAAAAACGTAAATCTATATTAATGGGTATAGTATATATAAAGATGTAATTTGTGATGTCAATAATATAAAGTGAGGGGTGGAGTTGCAAAGGACTAGAATTTTTATATGCGAGTGAAGTTAAGTTATCACTCTAAAATAGAATGTTATAACTGTAAGATAGTTTATGTAATTGCAATGGTAACTATGAAGAAAATATCTATAAAATTTACACAAAAGGAAATAAGGCAATCAAACCATATCACTACAAAATATCAACAACAGAAAGGCAGGAAGGCAGGAAAAGCATGACAAAAAACTACAAGATATACAGAAAACAACTAATAAAATGGCAACAGTAAGTTTTTCCCTAGCAGTAGTTACTTCAAATGTAAATGGATTAAACTCCTCAATCAAAAGATATAGATTGACTGAATGAATAAAAAACCAGGACCCAACTATATGATGTGTACAGGAGACTTAATTTAGATTTAAGGACATACATAAACTGAAAGAGAAAAGATGGAAAAAGATATTCCCTGCAAATGGTAACAAAACAGAGCAGAAGTGGCTATACTGATAAAATAGACTTTAAATCAAAAACTATTACAAAAGACAGAGAATATTACATAATGATAAACAGGTCAATTCCCCAAGAAGATTAACAATTATATTTATGCAGAGTTCCTAAATATACAAAGCAAACTTTGGCTGAATTGAATGGAGAAATAGACAGCAACATAATAATAGTAGATTTCAATATTCCACTTTTGATAATGAACAGAACAAGACAAGAAGATCTATAAGGAAATATAAGACTTGAACAACACTATAGACCAATTTTACCTAAGACATATATACAGAACACTCCACCCAACAACAGAAGAATATATATTCTTCTCAACTGCATATGTAATATTTTCTAGGATAGATCACGTATTAGGATAAAAAGCAAGTCTAAACAAACTCAAGAAGATTGAAATCATACAAATTATCTTTTCTTATCACAATAGAATGAAACTAGAAATCAATTTTACAAGGAAAACTGGAAAACCCACAAATATGTGGAAATTAAGCAACACTGTTAAAGAACCAATGGGTCAAAGAACAAATCACAAGAGAAATTAGAAAATATCTTGAGACAAACGGAAATGAAAACACAACCTAACAAAAGTTATGGGATGCAGCAAAAACAGTGCTAAGAGGGAAGTTTATAATAGTAAAAGCCTATTTACTATTATTTATTACTATTTATTTTTAACAAAAAGAAGAAAGATCTCAAATCAATAGCATGACATGACACCTCAAGAAACTAGAAAAAGAAGAACAAATTAACCTAAATCTAGCAGAAGGAAGGAAATAAAAAAGATTAGAGCAGCGATAAATGAAGTAGAGAATAGAAAAACAACAGAAAAAAAAATCAATGAAACTAAAAGTTAGCTATTTTAAAATATCAACAAAATAGACAAACTCTTAGCTAGATTAAGAAAAAAGGAGAGAAGAATCAAATAACTAAAATCAGAAATGAAAGAGGGGACATTACAACCGATGCTACAGAAATGAAAAGAATTATAAGAAAATACTATGAACTCTTAAAACTCAACACATAAGTGTTTCCAGGGGTTGGGAGTTGGGTGGTGGGGAGGGATGAATAGGCAGAACATATAGAACTTTTAAGAGAGTGAAACTATTGTGAATGATATCACAATAACAGATACATGTCATTATACACTTGTCTAAACCCATAGAATGTAGAACACCAAGAAGTGAACGGTAATGTAAACTATGGACTTTGGGTGATTATGATGTGTCAGTGTAGGTTCATCCTTGGTAACAAATGCACCACTCTGGTGGGGGATGTTGATAATGGGGTAGGCTATGCATGTGTAGGGATAGGAGGTATATGGGAAATCTCTGTATCTTCCCCTCAATTTTGCTGTGAATCTTAAACTGCTCTAAAAAAAAAATAAAATCTTTAAAAAAAAATTAACACCAATCCTCTTGAAACTTCAAAAAAATTGAAGAGGAGGAAACATTTCGAAGCTAATTCTATGAGGGCAGTATTATCCTGATACAAAAGCCAGACAAAGACACTACAAGAAGAATGTAGTGGACACTAAAGACCAATAACTCTGATTAATATTTATGCAAATTTTTCAACAAAATACTCTTAAACCAAATTCAACAGCATATTAAAGGAATTATACACCATGACCAACTGGGATTTATTCATGGAATGTAAGGATGGTTCAACATACAAAAATCAATCAATGTAATATACCACATTAATGGAATGAAAGACAAAAACCACATGATCACTTCATTTGATGCAGCAAAAGCATTTGACAAGATTCAACACTCTTTAATGGTAAAAACACTCAACAAACTAGAAGCAGAAGGAAACTATCTGAACGTAATAAAGACCATTTAAGAAAAACTCACAGCTAAGATCCATACTCAATGTTGAAAGACTGAAAAATTTTCCTCTAAGATTAGGAATAAAGAAAGAAAGCTCACTTTTTGCAGCTTCTATTCAAGACAGTATTAGAAGTCCTAGCCAGAGCAATTACACAAGAAAAAGAAATAAATGTCAACCAAATCAGAAAGGAAGAAGCAAAATTATTCTGTTCACAGATGACATGATTTAGAACTAATAAACAAATTAGAACTGTTAGAACTAATAATCAAATTCAGTAAAGTTGCAGGATGCAAAATCTATACACAAAAAAGAAACAATCTGAAAAGGAAATTAAGAAAACAATTCAATTTATAATAGCCTCAGATATTATTATAAAATACTTAGGAATAAAACTGACCAAGGTAAATGACATTGAAAACTATAAAACTTTGCTGAAAGAAAGTACAGAATGCACAAATAAATGGAAACACATCCTGTGTTCATGGATTGGAAGACTTAACATTGTTAAAATGTCCATACTACCAAAAATAATCTACAGATTCGATACAATTCCCATCAAAATCCCAATGGCATTTTTTGCAGAAATTGGAAAATTCATCCTAAAACTCATATGGAATCTCAAGGGACACCAAATAGCCAAATCTTTTTTAAAAGAAGAACACAGTTGAGAGATTCACATTTCTGATTTCAAAATATATTACAAAGCTGCAATAATCAAAATAGTATCGTATTGGCATAAAGACAGACAAATTGACCAAAAGAATACAATAGAGAGCCCAGAAATACACTCTCGTATATACAAATTAAGTGAATTTTGACAAGGTGTCAAGATCACTCAAAGGAGAGAGGATAGCCTCTTTAAATGGTGCTGGGAAAACAGGATGTCCACATGCAAAAGAATGAAGTTGGACTCTTACCTTTCAACATGTACAGTCATGCATTGCTTAATGAGGGGGATACGTTCTGAGAAATGCATCATTAGACAATTTTGTCATCGTACGAACATCATAGAGCATATTTACACAAACCTAGGTGGTACAGGCTACTACACACCTAAGCTATATGACATAGCCTATTGCTCCTAGGCCTCAAATCTATGTTACTGTACTGAATACTATAGACAACTGTAACACAATGGTAAATATTGTGTATCTAAACATACCTAAACAGACAAAAGGTACAATAAAAATATGGTATAAAAGATAAAAAATGGTACACCTGTATAGGGCACTTACCATGAATGGAGCCTGCAGGACTGAAAGTTGCTCTGGGTGAGTCAGTGAGTGAGTGGTGAGTGAATGAGAAAGCTTAGGACATTGCTGTACACTGCTGTAGACTTTATAGACACAGTAGACTTAGGCTACACTAAATTTATACAAAAAATATTTCTGTTTCTTCAATAATAAATTAACCTTAGCTTACTGTAGCTTTTTTACTTTATAAACTTTTTAATTTTTTAACTTTTGACTCTTTTGTAGTAACTATTAGCTTAAAACACATACACATTGTATGGCTATACAAAAATATTTTCTTTCTTTATAACCTTATGCTATAAGCTTTTTTCTATTTTAAAAATTTTTTATTTTTTAACTTTTTAAACTTTTTTGTTAAAAACTAAGACATAAACACACACAGTAGCCTAGGTCAGGATCATTAATATCACTGTCTTCCACCTCCACATCTTGTCCCACTGGAAGGTCTTCAGGGGCAATACCACACACGGGGCTGTCATCTCCTATGATAACAATGCCTTCTTCTGGAATACCTCCTAAAGGACCTGCCTGAGGCTTTCCTTGAGGAAGTGTCACTCTTTCAGAAACATGCCTGTGGTAGTTTGTTTCTCTTTTCATCATAGATTTGCTTGTAAACAGATAATGCACCCTGGACATTCCTCTCCATTAATGAAAACATTTTAGTATAGAGGTCCATGTTTTTAAACTTTTTAAGGATCGTCCTGAGTTTTGCAAAAGCCTCCGCTAAACCCTTCGTTGTGAATTTTCTTGGGAGTTCTTCTTTTTTTTCTTTTCTTGCAGTTTCTTTTTCTCTTGCCTCTTCTTCAGCTATGTGCTCCTGTTCCAATTCCAACAACTCTTCATTAATCAATTCCTCAGGAAGCACCCCTAGGATCTCTTCCATGTCATCCTCATTCACATCCAGGTTAAAGTCATTTGCCATCTCCACCACAGCCTTGTTGATTTTTACAACCTCCTCATCCCTGGCAAATCCTTTGAAGTCATGATGAACCTCTTGTGTGTCTTCTTCTAGATGCCATTCATACTTCTTAGTGACATCACTCCAAGGCCAAAAAATGCTCTTGATGCAGTCATAGATGTTGTAATCCTTCCAAAATTGTATCAGTGTCTTTTCAGTGTCTTCCTCAGTTGCAGTAATAGCCTGGGAAGGCAAAGGTCTTCCGCAGGTAGTAGACCTTAAAAGTTGCTATTATTCTTTGATCCATTGGTTAGATCAAACAGGTGGTGTTTGGAGGGAGAAACACCACTTTGATATTGGGATTAAGATCACCAATAGAAGGAAGATGTCCAAAAGCATTATCAACAATAAGCAAAATCTTGAAATAATAATCTTGTTATTCTGTATGTTTGTTATTCTCTAAGCAGTATCTCCAGTCGGCTGGGATAGCAATTCATGAGGGCATCTTGGAAGAGGAGCTGGGTCATCAGTGGTCATCTTTTGGCTCCTGTAGTACACTGGCAGTGTGAGTTTATTGATATGCTTGAAGGCCCTGAGGTTCTCACTGTGCCAGATCACAAAGGATTTCAATTTGTAGCCTGCAACACTGCCCCATGCAAGACTGTTGTCTTCTCCTCAAAAGGCTTGAAACCTGGCACTGACTTGGCCTCCTCATGAATGAAAGTCCTTTCAGGCCTCTATTTCCAGAATAGGGAGATTTCATCCATATCGAATATTTGCTCTGGCAAGTAATTTTCCTCCACAATCAGCTTATATAAAGTTCCCAAAAATTCTCCAACTGCCTTCACATCAGCACTCACAGAGTTACCACTCACTATCACATTATGTAATGAATAAAAATTCTTGAATTGTTTAAACCACCCAGAGCTAGCAGTAAATTCAGCAATGTCGTTGGGTCCAGCCTTTCCTTTCAACATTGCAATTTTTTTGCTTTGGCCACAATCGTTATGGTGCTGAGAGTGATACATTTTTGTGTTTGGTCTTCAATGGAGGCCAGTAGAAGTTTCTTCACGTCTGATACAGGCCCTTCTCGAATTTTTGCTAGTATTATTGCCTTCAATTAAGTAGATCCTTTAACAGCTCTCATCATTTTGCTCTTCTTAAGATTGTAGCTATGGTGGAATGGGACATGCCTGGCTAGTGAGCAATAACCATCACTGATTTTCCAAATTTGTAGTCCTTAATCATTTTTAATTGTGTTTCCAGGTTAATCATTTGATGTGGCCTCTTACTGGCAATATTACCAGTGAATTTTGTATGCTGAGGGGCCATGATAAACAAAACCACATGAGATTAAATCAAACACAAGAGAAAATGATGCAATCAAGAGACACGGTAAACACAAGATGTATGAGGCTGCTGCCTGCATAACATGTCATACTGCTTTACAGTAAACATTTTTGTTTTTGTTTTTGTTTTGTTTGTTTTGCTGATGAATATTCACCCTGAGCTAACATCTGTTGTCAATCTTCCCCTTTTTTTCTTTGGCTTGAGGAAGACTGGCCCTGAACTAACATCCATGCTAATCCTCCTCCACTTTGTATGTGGGTCACCACCACAGCATGGCTGATGAGCAGTCCAGGTCCGCGCCCAGGATCCAAACCTGTGAACCCAGGCCACCGAAGCAGAGTGGCTGAACCCAACCACCACACCACAGCGTCAGCCCTAACATTTTTTTTAATAAAAAGTAGAAAGAGTACACTCTAAAACAATGATAAAAGTATAACATAGTAAATATATAAACCAGTAACATAGTCATTTATTATCATTATCAAGTATTATGTCTGTGCTATACTTTTATGCAACTGGCAGCACAGTAGGTTTGTTTATACCAGCATCACCACAAACATGTGAGTAACACATTGCACTATGACATTAAAACAGCTATGATGTCACTGAGCAATAGAAATATTTCAGCTTCATTATAATCTTATGAGACCCCTGTCATATATGCAGTCTGTCATTGACCAAAATGTTGATATGCCGCACATGACTGCATGTAAATGAACTCAAAATGGATTAAAGATCTAAACACAAGACCTAAAACTATAAAACTCCTAGAAGAAAACATATGGGAAAAGCTTCATAACATTGGACTTGGCAATGATTTCTTGGATATGACACCAAAATAACAGACAACAAAAGCAAAAATAGATAAATGGGATCATATCAAACTTAAAAACTTTTTTGCATCCAAGTACACAATCAACAGAGTGAAAAGACAACCAATGGAATGGGAGAAAATACTTGCAAATCATAGACCTGATAAGCGGTTAACATACGGAATATATAAAGAACTCTTACAACTCAACAAAAAAAAAATCAAATAACCTGATTAAAAAATAGGCAAAGCAGTGGCGTAGCGGTTGGGTCTGCGCGCTCCACTTCAGTGGCCCAGGGTTCGCAGGTTCAGATCCCAGGCGCACACCAAGGCACCACTTGTCGAACCATGCTGTGGCGGCATCTCATATAAAGTAGAGGAAGATGGGCACAGATGTTAGCCCAGGGCCAGTCTTCCTCAGGAAAAAGAGAAGGATTGGCATCAAATGTTAGCTCAGGGCTAATCTTCCTCACAAAAAAAAAAAAAAAATGGGCAAAGACCTTGAATAGACATTTCTCCAAAGATGATATATAAATGGCCATGGTCAACAAGCACATGAAAAGATACTCAATCTCACTAACCATCAGGGAAATGCAAATCAAAGGGTAATGTGATATCACCTCACACTCATTAGGATTGCTACTATCAAAAAAAGAAAAAACAGATAATAGCAAGTGCTGACAGGGATTGGAGAAATTGGAACCCTTGTGCGCTGAAAGTGGAACTGTAACATGGTGCAACCTCTATAGAAGACAGCAGGGAGAGGTTCCTCAGAAAATTAAAATTAGAATTACCATATGATCCAGCAATCCCACTTCTGGCTATACAACCAAAAGAATTGAAAACAGGGTCTCAAAGAGATATTTGCACACCCATGTTCATAGCAGCACTATTCACAATAGCCAAGTCCGTGAATGGGTGAATGGATAAAGAACATGTTGTATACACATACAACAGAATACTATTCAGCCTTATAAAAAGAAAGAAATACTGTCACATACTACAACATTGATCAACGGTGAGGACATTATGCTAAGTGAAATAAGCTAGTCACAAAAGTAGAAAACTGCATAATTCCACATGTATGAGGTATCTAAAGTAGTAAGATTCATAGAAACAGAAAGTGGAATTTTGGTTACCAGGAACTAGGGGTAGGCAGAAAAGGAGAGTTGTTGTTTAGTTGGTATGGAGTTTCAGATTTGGAAGACGAACAAATTCTGGAGATCTGTTTCATAGCAACGTGAATATACTTAACACTACTGAACTGTATGCTTAAAAATGGTTAAGATGGTAAATTTTATGTTTTTTACCACAATAAAAAATATTCCAGGGGCCGGCCCGGTGGCACAAGCAGTTAAGTGCGTGCGCTCTGCTGCAATGGCCAGGGGTTCGCCAGTTCGGATCCCGGGCGCGCACCGACGCATCGCTTGTCAAGCCATGCTGTGGCGGCGTCCCATATAAAGTAGAGGAAGATGGGCATGGATGTTAGCTTAGGGCCAGTCTTCCTCAGCAAAAAAAGAGGAGGATTGGCAGATGTTAGCTCAGGGCCGATCTTCCTCACAAAAAAAGAAAATATTCCACTAACATATTTATCTTTACTACTGAGTTTTTTGGCACTCACTTCAATTTTGCACTTTAGAGGAGTGCCTCACCCAAGTCCCAGCTTTGCACTCCCCTACCAGCAAAGAGTGGTTACTGAAGTGGTGGAAAGGAATTTAAAGACAAGACATTCTGGGGGTGAAAAGTGGCCAAATTTCTCCAAATTCCTTTCATTTCTCTTTCTATCCATCAAGAAATGTGTGTACTTGGTCCTTGATAAAGAAAGATACCAGCAAAGATGATGCCAGATTTAACCCCACTGAACATCTCCAAAGATCCTGATATCACATCCTGCTCCATAAACCATTCAAAGGTTAGAGGAATCCATATTAGTCATTCAGCACCACACACACACAGTCTCCCTAGAGGACTGGAGACCTCAGATGATTTGAATAAACATCAAAACTGGCTTGTAAAATAGCATTTAGAATTGAGTCATAGTGCAATTCATAGAAATTGTAGCTTAGAGACCGGATATGATGGATACTTGAATACACAATTCTGAAAACAGCTAATTTCTCTATAAGAAGCATACTCTCTAAAAGAAGAGATTAATCAGAGTGCAAAAGAATGGGGAAGATAATTAGTATTTAATAAGACTTGTTCCACTTCAGTGAAAAGAGGCAAGGTTAATAAACCTAAAAGTCCGTTAATCTTCTATCTTGTACCTTAAGCCTGCCATTTTTATGTCTTTATTGTATTCCAAATGCACTCACAAATAGAAAAGTCCACCAACAAGATATTTGGGAATATTTGTTCAATATATTTAACAAGTATTTGAGCACTTCCTGATATGAACACTGAGGACACATTTGTGGGGGAAAAAATCTCCAATTTCTTGAATAAGAAAACACACTAGTAAGAAACCTTACTTTCTTTCTCTTTTTATTTTCACACATTGAAGAGCTATTTGAGAAACCTGAAAAGGGAATGAAACACAAGCTTTTCCAAATCAAGTGCCCCCAAATTGCTTACTGTCTACCTAATTGTCGTCAATTGGTGTTTAGTCCCCAGCAAATCTCACTTTCTGTGGCCCTCAGATATCTGAATTATTAGCCTATCAAATTCTCTAGCAGCAAAGCCTTACCTAGGAGTTGTGTTTTCGATGATTTTTTTGAGGGAGTGCTGTCAAGAGAAACCGTGAGGGAGTGAGGAAAGCAGGAAGAGCAGGGAAAGGAGCTGAACAACAATGTGGTCTCAGCCGGAATCAAGCTTCAGCCTGATCCTATGAGGAGCTCTGGAGTGTGAATTACACCACAGAGCGGTCTCAGCTGGAAGCAAAAGGGTAGGCTTAAGAATTCCAACATCATTCAGCCATTGATCATAGCTACTCTGAACTAGGGTAGATGGGATATGGAGACTAGGGGAAAAATTCCCAGGCATCTCCAATGAGGTGCCTCTCATTAGCTAAGGTTAACTGGAGGATGGATGCCCAAGTCCAGTAAAGGAGATCTAGGCAGGCAACAACAGCGTCTACTCTGGCTGTTGAAAGGTCTCAGTTTTTCAGGGAAGCAACCACAAAGTGACAGACTTTGAAAAGCTAAAGGATGAAAATACTTCATCTCCTAGAGAAATGGTCTGAAGAATTTCTTAGGGATGCCCAAGGCCTCCTCCAGCCAACCATATTTTCCTTAATACATGGCCTGTCCCCATTCATTCTCCAATTCCAATAAATCTGGGACACTATTATTCATGAGTAGTAGAGAAAGCCATTCCAGAACGGTTGAGCTAGACCTAACTTTAGAGATCTGGTCCAAGAGCTTTCAGAAAGTGGTATCTAAGAACTCTCATTCACCAGAAATCTTGTGGAAATCCAACGGGAAGATCCAATGAAAGGGGACTCCTGTTGGTTGGAGGGTAGAGGATAGATATCCATCCCTCATAGACTTTGGTTGTTCCCATTGGAGTATAAGGGATGCATTTGCCCTCCAATTATTAGCAGATGTCTTAGATCAGATTCCCTATAAGCAAAGCTTCATGCTGGGGTTCTTGCAAGTGATGTATTGATGGAGTGGTCTCTGGAGAAACCTGTGAGTTCAAATAAAACAAACAAACAAAAACACTGATCTAGTCAAACTTTACCCTTGTGTACTTGTGTCCCTGAGAGGTCAAGACACTTGCCCACAGCCTCATAGCTCCCCAGTGGTGGACCAAGGCTTGAAGGCAGGTGGGCTTACACCCATTCTAGGGGTATTCTTATGATGTTTGCCTTAGCATAGGTTCCCTAGAAGCTGATCCTGAAAAAAGAGATTATTTTGAAAGTGTGGTACTGAGGGGGTGATCTCAGAAGAAACTTTTAAGGAAGTGAGGGAAATAGGTAGAGCAGAGGAAGAAGCTGAGCAAGGAAAGGGTCTCCTCTGGTGTCTGACTTAAGGCTGATCCCCTGGGGAAGGGTACCACAGTCATGTCCTAAATTGAGGCAAGGGACCAAGATTTTGTTCTCCAGCATCAATCAGTCATTGGTTTGGGACTAAGGAGAGCACAGCTTCCCAGGCATTTCCTGGAGGGGCAGCTCCTGTTGGCTGAGGGCAGTTCTCCAGATAGGAAGCAGCTGTGAGTCAGTTTTCGACACTTACAGCAGCTGGTGGAGGGCTGAACAGAGGGACACTGGGCAGGCACCGCTAACTTTTACTACAATATCGCATGGGCTCTCTGGCAGTCTCAGTCCCTCGATGTGATTATCAACACAATAAGAGCCCAAACCCAGTGCAGCGTCTAAGGAACTGCTTGAAAAGGCACAATCACAGCTACCACCCACAGTTTCCATTTGGTCTTCTGGGTTTTTTCCCATAGTGTGAGTTTTGTCAAAGATGTTTTTTTTTTTAATATGCTTCCATTTAAGTTATCTCTAAAGAAGCCAACTTTTGATTCCAAAAGGAAGTTGCCAAATATACAGATAAACCTCTAGGTTGCTTGAGGAGATTCACAGCTTCTGTTAGGGCTGTTCCTTTCCAGTCTCAGGGGTGAATCTCTGTGGGAAGAGCCCCCTGCCCAGCAGACCCCTACCCTCCACACCCCCATCCCTCCTCCTCTAGCTTGTAGCCACACCCAGGGGGTGATACTTCTGGGTGCGTTACTATGGCTATGCTATTCTGGATAGTCTCTGTGGGTTTTAAATAGCCATCCAATCAGCTGTTGTGTTACATTTTGTTGTGTTTTTACCCCTGGATTCTGTTTTTATCTTTTTGCTCTTATCACTATGAAATTCAATTGGATTTTTTTTCATGAGGTCTTGAAGGATGTTGTGTTGGTTTTGTTTTTAGGAGGAGAGGAGGCAGAGAAGGTATTAACAGAGGTAGCTCAAAGATGCAAAGATGCGAAGATGTCAACCAGAGAGCCAGAACTGGAAACATCCTTAAAGATCTAAATCATGTGTTTTCCAACTATTTTCTGAGGAGCCCTTGCATTTCTCAGAGGAGTCTCCAGGTTAGTTTTCAGAACTGTAGAGAAAGAGAGAACGCTGGGCCCACACATACGCTCACCATCACAGAAATCACAGGAGCTTCATTTTTCTGTTGGTTTTATATGCTGTTTTATATTCCATAAAAGGATTTGAGCAGCTGGTTTAAAAACAAAGGCTTGAAAACCAGGATTCAGTCTGGAACAGATGCTGCAAGTCACAATCCATATTCCCTCAGCACTCACCATTTCCATGCACATCACTTGCATATCTTTGCCTGAAGACTTTCTGTCATTGAAGGAGGCTGCTCTGCCACACAGTCTGGCTGGACATGCCAGGCAAGTAACACCTCTTGGGAGCAGCCCACAACCACACACTGAGGGCAGTGGGTGTATAAATGCCCCAGCTCCCTCACCTCTCAGGTGGGACATCTCTGAGGCATATGGTCTACCCTGTTACCCAGGCTTCCCCAGTGGGATTAAGCCCCCAGGTGCCCACAGTGCTAACAGTTTGATAATACACCTCCTATTAGCTGTTCTCCCTTCTGTGCCTCACTCCCTACCAATGTTTTCTGGGCTCCCCTTCTAGACAAATTACTTGCACATGAATCTTTATCTTAGGATCAGCTTCTAGGGCAACCCAAACCAAGACATAGCCCAATTCCATTCAATGTACAGGTAAAAATTGGATATTCAAAGAAAAAACAGTTATACTTTTTTTCTCTAAATTTTACATTTTTCTTTCTCTTTAAAGATGATAAAATTAAACTAAATTATTTTTAATAATTGAATGATGAAGGAATGACTTCTTACTGAGGGCCTAGGAAATTGTAGGTAAAGTGCCAAAAGCAACAATACACTGATAGAAACACCTCCATATAACAAGTGAGTAAATTGTTCAAAGAGCTTAGGAGATCTAGGCAAGGGATCTAGGCAAGGCTTGGATTCAAAACCTAATCTTGGCTCCTCAATTCAATATTAGTACAACATAGTCATTGATCTTTCTTATTAACCTATGATCATCAATTGATTCTTTTCTCCCAGGGTAGCAGTCCTCAATAAAAAATATGTTCCCAATATTAACTTCGAGTGGCTACATGGAAATTAACAATGTGCATAAATTATATCAAACATGTATGGCTTAATGTAGAGTTCAAATATTATGACTTTGTAATTTTCTTTCTCAAATATATGACACTTATGAAGAGTCTTTCAGCTGTCCCCAGTCCAAACTGCCAAGGTGCAGGATCATGAGCCAACTGAATAGTTGTCAGACACAAAGATTTGGGGTTATTTGTTATGCAGCAATAGCTAACTAGTGTCATTTCCTTATTCTAAAAGAAATTTGGGAAAACATATTTAGCGTTCAATGAGTTTCTGGTGCCTAGAGGACCAAATCAAAGCCCCTTAGCTTTATACAATGGAGATTTCCAGTTCAGCTTCTTCTTATCTTTACAGTCTCACACTCACCTCATAAACCCCTGTACACAAGCAATGAACCTGCCCCAATGAACTTTTCTCCATACTCTGAAAAAGTCTCCCTGCCTTTGCTTATGGAATAACAACAACAACAACATCTGTTTAAAGTATATTATGTACTAGGTACTGTTTTAAGAATTTTACAGTTATTATTTCACTTAATTTTTACTGCCCTTCTATGAGAAAACTGCTATCATTATTCCAAGTTTAAAGATGAGGAAACTGAGGCATAAAGAATTTAAGTAATTTGCCCAGGGTCATGCAGCAGTGGAGCAGGGATTCAATCCTAGAATATCTGCCTTCAGAGGCCAAGGTCTTGTTTAACCACTGCCCTCTCCTATTCTGTGCCTGGGATGCTTAGCCTCTCATTTCAAGACCTAGATTCCCTAACAGAGCCAACCTTATGTGGCACTTACTGTGCTCCAGGCAACGTTCAAAGACCTTTGGATACTTGAGTATTAATCCACTCAACAGCCTATAGCTATTATTATCCATCAATGTCCCTATTTTACAGAGGATGAAACTGAGGCACAGACAGGTCAAGTGACTTGCTCAGTGTCACACAGAAGGTTAGTGAGAGAACATTGATTCAAGCAGAGGCTATCTGGCTCCAGAATTCAGGCTCTGTAGTACCACACACTATTGCTCTCACATCACCTACTCACATCAGGGACAGGTTTGTGTGGCATGCCCAGGAGAGTTGTTCCTTCCTTCTCTTATTCTCCCACACCTTCTTATGCAGACCACTGTCCAAGATTTCATATCTAAGCCAAACCTTAACTTTATGACTGTGAATCTTCGTATGAAAGAATTTGCTCTGCAAAAGTAGCAACTGTATTTGGAGTCATAAAAAATGTAGATTTCCCTTTGGGAAGAGAGTCTTCCCATCTGTCTTCGCTAATGGAGAACATCCACACATTGAAGGATAAGGAGCTGTTGTGGACACTGGTGCTGGCTGCAAAGGTGCCCTTACTGGGCCGGCGCACTCATGTCCCAGCTACGGGAGTGTTGGCTGGAATCAGTCCACAGCTGCCTTCTCCACAGACTTGCCCTCCTTCAATCAGAGCCCACCATCCTAGAAATGCCTGAGAGGATCCACCAGCCAATGACTGACTAATACAAAGTTTCAAAAAACGGCCCCCTGCCTCAAGCAGGGGCAACTCTGTGATGAGATTTATACTCCAGAGCTCTCCGTGGAGCCAAGCTGAAGCCAGTATCCAGCTGAATCCACGTCTTTCTTTGGCTCTTTCCCCTTCCCCACTTTTCTCCCCTCACTGCTTTACATGTTTCTCTTGAGAGTTCTCGTTCAACAAATGCAAGAGAATCTCCAACTCAGGCTCTGCTTCTAGGGAATCCAGCCTAACACAAGAGCCTTATAAAGATAGGGAGCACTTTCGTCATGGATAAAAGTGGTGTGTATTTAGGGAAAGTGCTATCAATTTATTTTATGTAAGGTAGGGTAATATTAGCTGCTATAACAAATAGAAAATACAATGGGTCAAATAAGGTGGAAGTTCACTTCCCTTTTATGTATCAGTTGGTGTTCCAGGTTATTGGGCCATTGGACTCCACGTTAAACACTAGGGCTTCACACGTTTTTCCACCATGCCCTACTCAGAGTGGTGCTCCTTTCTGCACGTTGGCAGCCATGGTACAGAAGATGGCTTGCAGCAAAGTAAAAAAGAGTAATAAGGAAGCACATCAGCCCATTTAAAGGCTCTGTCCAGAAGTGATGTCACTTCTGTTCACATTCCCTTGGTGAAAACCAAGTTACCACACCCATCTCTAAGGGAAAGTGGGCATTGCCATGTAGCTGGTCAGCCAAGTAGCATTATATCATTGGAGAAAAGAAAAAAAAAAGAGGAGAATGGATTTTGGTGAAGAATCAACAATCCCTGCCCAAATCCTTTTTATTGGTTTTGCATTGACTCACTATCTTTTCTAATATTCAATACAAAGAAAATGAGAACACATGAGGTAACAACTTTATAAATTTACTGCAATGTCTGCCTTTTTGTAACTTCAAAGCTTGTAAGACCTGTCTTAGAAATTTCTTGTCCTCATAAATGTGTCGTAGGAAACAGTGTTAACTCATAAATTGGGCCTGATATTAATCATTCTGTTGTAAATGATGTCACTAGCTGTTTTCTTTTCATTCCATCTTCTAATCAGGGTTACTCAATAGAATGTTCTGTGATGATAGAAATGTTCTATATTTGTGCTGTCCAATACAGTAGCCACTAGACCATGTACTTACTTAAAATGAGGCTAGGATGACTGACAAATTGAATTTTAAATTTTATTTAATTTTAATTAATTTAAATTGAAAGCACTGCATGTGGCTAGTGGCTACCATAGTGGACAGAGCAGCTCTATTATAATATATAAAAATTCTGGTGGGAGAGAAAGTAGTTGAATTTGTTTTTCTCACAAAAACTGCTTTTACCAAATTTATATTGATGGTTCCTCTAACAGCAACAGCTTCTGATCAAAACACAAGGCAAATCTTTGTTTCTTTACAGTGCATTATCCTTACTGCTATCTTTCAGCACCAGGCAGAGCTGTTGGCACACAGTAGGCTTTTAATAAATATTCACTAAGAAAACAAATGAATGAATAGTATTTGCTCTGCCCAGCTGAGCTAGGTCTGCTGTATATGCAATGATTTGACCTAGCTCCTAATTCAGAACATTTTGCAATGCAAGTAACCAAAAGTAAAACAACAATTCATATCAATTATGCATCAATGTTATTTAGTTTTTTAGATGGGCACAATTATTGGACCAAATATATCATGGTTATAGTGTCTTCTGGATAGACATTAACAATAGCATACAAAGAACTTACACTCCAAATAAAATCTTCACATTACAGATATTTTGCATCTGTTCCACATGTGCAACACAATATTATTCAGTTAACAGCTGTATACAACTTTACTGGAATGGCAATGCAGTTGAGTATCAGAAGTCATAAGTACATTTGCCATCTGGATTCAAGATGAATATAATTTATCCATGTCTGGGTTAATCAGAGTTTAAACTCAGTCAATTGATGGACCAGATATGAAGAGCCATCATTTCATAAATGTGGGCCAAGTCAGTCACAAGATATATTAGCTCATGTACTTTATGCTTAACTCCACTTCTCTCTGGAGTAGAGCCTCCAATATTCTGCAAGAGTTTTATGTGTTTGGTGAACATCATGAATTAAGTCATCCTTGCTAAGCCAGTCTAATTTAGGAGTAAATTCCTAGTGATGTAGGTGGAGCCAGGAGCAGGTTATTTTCCCACTCCAGATTGATAGAGCTTTACATAAAAATATATATTTACAGATATGATTAAAAAGAAGCTTCCATGCTACATCCGTCTCCCCTAGACCCAGCATGGAAGAAAAGGAAGGCCAATAACCAAAGAGTGAAACAAAGAGCTACAGTGTCTCATCACAGTGGACAGACCATGGAATGGAGAAAGAGATGAGAAGTATCAAAGGTGAAAAGATACAAAGAGCGAGGCCCAAATGAAACTGAATTCTTCTTCAGTATGTAGAGATGGAAAAGAACTTCAGCCAAAGGGTGTCAGCAGTTGTAATGATTGCAAGGCTTGGCCTGCCTGAAGAAATGACCAGGAGAGTAACTTTCTTTAAGGAGCCAACTGAGTGTCATTCTCTGTCTTACTGAGAGTGGTCAGACATTCAGACCGTTCCCTAACTAAGTAGGAAATGCCCAAATAGAACAATTGTAATATACTCTAAATATGTTCCTGTTCACTAATTAGCGTTGTTACTCCTTGTAAAAGTTCCATGACTGTAAGCATAGTTTGGGTTGGAGATAACATTTGGTGTGAATGGGAGCCATGTGACTTCCCAGAGACTGGCTCTGTCATCCATCCCAATCAGAAAAATAGGGCTGCAGAAATAAACTCAAGTGTATATGGCCAACTAATATTTGACAAGGGAGCCAAGAATACTCAATGGAGAAAAGACAGCGTCTTCAATAAATAGTGTTGGGATAATTGGACAGCCACATGCAAAAGAATGAAACTGGACCGCTATCTTACACCACTCACAAAAATTAACCCAAAATGTACTAAAGATTTAAACGTAAGACCTGAAACCATAAAACTTGAAGAAAATATAGGCAATAAGCTCCTTGACAAAGGTCCTGGTGATGATTTTTTCAATTTGACACCAAAAGCAAAGGCCAAAAAAGCAAAAATAGACAAGTGGGACTACCTCAAACTAAACAGCTTCTGCACAGCAAAGGAAGTCATCAACAAAATAAAAAGGCAACCTACCAGATGGGATAAAACACTTGCAAATTATGTATCTGATAAGGAGTTAATGTCCAAAATATATATATAGAACTCAAACAACTCAATAGCAAAAAAAAAACAAAAAACAAAAATTCAATTAAAAAATGGGCAGAGGCTCTAAATACACATTTTTCCAAAGAGGACATACAGACGGCCAACAGGTACATGAAAAGATGCTCAACACCACTAATCATCAGGGAAATGCAAATCAAAACCACAATGAGATATCACCTTACACCTGTTAGAATGGCTATTACCAAAAAGACAAGAAATAACAAGTGTTGGCGAAGATGTGGAGAAAAGAGAACTCTCGTGCACTGTTGATGGGAATATAAATGGTGAACCACTATGGAAAACAGTATGAAGATTCCTCAGAATTTAAAAATAGAACTACCATATGATCCAGCAATTGCACTTCTGGGTATTTATCTGACGAAAACAAAAACTCTAACTCAGAAAGATATCTGTGCCGCCATGTTCATTGCAGCATTATTCACCATAGACAAGATATAGAAACAACCTAAGTGTCCATCAGTGGATGAATGGATGAAGACTGTGTGGTACATATACACAACCAAACATTATTCAGCCATAAAAAAGAATGAAATCTTGCCATTTGTGACAACATGGATGGACTTTGAGGGCATTATGTTAAATGAAACAAGTCAGACAGAGAAAGACAAATACTGTATGATCTCACTTGTATGTGGAATCTAAAAAGACAAACAAACAACAACAAAACAAGTTCATAGAGGAACAGATTGGTAGTTACTAAAGGCAGGGGATAAAGGGGGTGGGCACAGTGGGTGAAGGGGGTCAAAAGGTACGAACTTCCCATTATAAAATAAATAAGTCATGGGGATGTAGTGCACAGTATGGCGACTATAGTTAATAATATTATTGCATATTTGAAAGTTGCTAAGAGGATAGATCTTAAAAGTTTTCATCACAAGAAAAAGAAGTTTGTAACTCTGTATGGTGACAGACGTTAACCAGACTTATTGTGGTAATAATTTCACGATATATACAAATATCGAATCATTATGCTATACACCTGAAACTAATATAATGTTATATGTTAATTATATCTCAATAAAAAAATTTAAAATTTTTATGAATCAAAAGACACTCTCACAGAAAGAGAGTAAATATTTGCAAATCATATACCTGATAAAGATCTGGTATCTAGAAATATAAAGAACTCCTAAAACTCAATAATAAAAAGACAGGGCCGGCTCGGTGGAGCAAGCAGTTAAGTGTGCGCGCTCCGCTGCGGCAGCCCGGGGTTCGCCGGTTTGGATCCCGGGTGCGCACCCACACACCGCTTGTTAAGCCATGCTGTGGCAGCGTCCCATATAAAGTAGAGGAAGATGGGCACGGATGTTAGCCCAGGGCCAGTCTTCCTCCACAAAAAAGAGGAGGATTGGCATTAGATGTTAGCTCAGGGGTGGTCCTCCTCACACACACACACACACACACACACACACAAAATAATAATAATAATAATAATAAAAAGACAACCCATTTATAAAATGAGCAAAGGATTTCTTTTTATAGTGGTAAAATATATAACACGAAATTTACCATTTTAAACTTTTTTTAAGTGTACAATTCAGTGGCAATAAGTACATTCACAATGTTATACAATCATTACCACTATCCATTTCCAGAAAGTTTCCATCATCCCAAAGAGAAATTCTGTACCCGTTAAATAATAACTTCCCATCTCTCTTCTCCCTAGTCTCTGTTAACTTCTATTAATACTTTCTGTCTCTATGAATTTTCCTCTTCTAGTTACCTCAAATAAGTGGAATCATACAATATTTGTCATTATGTGCCTAGCTTAATTTAGCAGAATTAAATATTAAATTAAATACTAAATTTGAGATTCATTCATGTTGTGGCATGTGTCAGAATTGCATTCCTTTTTAAGGCTGAATAACATTCCATTGCATTTATATATGACATTCTATTGATCCATCTCAGTAAATATTTGAGTTGTTTCCACTTGTTGGCTATGGTAAGTCAAGTTATTACGAACATTGGTGTACAAATATCTGTTTGAGTCCTTGCTTTCAATTTTTTCGAATATACACATAGGAGTGGAATTGCTGCATCATATGATAATCCCATGTTTAACTTTTTGAGAAACCTGGGCAAAGGATTTGAGTTGACATTTCTCCAAAGAAGATAAACAAATGGCCAAAAGCACATAAAAAATGCTCAGTATCATTAGTCATTAGGAAAACGCAAATTAAAACCACAGTGAGATGCCACTACACACCAGTTAGGATGGCCTTAACAAAAGAAACCTGACTACCTCAAGTTCTGGGAAGAAGGCAGAGGCAACTGGATCTCTCATCCATTGCCTGTGGGAATGTAAAATGGAACAAATGCTTTGGAAACAGTCTGGCATTTCTTATAAAGTTAAATGTTTACTTGCCATATGAGCCAGCATTCCCACTCCTAGGTATTTACCCAAGAGAAATGAAAACTCATCCACATGTACAAGAATGTTTAAAGCAGCTTCATTCACAATAGAAAACTGAAATTAACCCAATGTCCTTCACTTGGGAATGGACGCAAAACTGTGATACACCTGCAGTGGAATACTGCTCAGCAGTAAGAAGGAATGAACTACTGAGACATGCATTAGCATGGATGAATCTCGAAAATATCAAGCCAAGTAAAAGAAGTCAGACTCAAAAGGTTACATACTGTAAGATTCCATTTATATGATATTCTGCAAAAGGAAAAACTATAGGGACAGAAAATACAGCAATAATAGGGAGTGGGGTTGATTGCAAAGTATAGGACTTCTTGGGGCGATGGAAATATTCTACACGATCACTGCAGTGGTGGTCATACAACTACCCATTTGTCAAACCTCCAAAACCCGTACTCCTACACAGTGTGAAGTTTACTACATGTAAATTATACCTCACTATACCTGATGAAAGAAAAGAAATGTGCTCTAGGAACACCATATAAGTACACGTTTGTTCTTATATCAATCCATTAGCTATTCTTATTTTCAGCTATTTTTTTCCTCCGAGAAAAAGAAAGTTAGGGTAGGAGAGAGTAGTGCTCTCAGATGCTATGATTGGGCTCTTCTTTAAATCTCACTTCAACCAAAATGAGCCAAAATAAATGATACGCTGGTGACTTGGCGGCAAAAAGAAGAGACAAAGCAGACAAAATAAAATAACATGATTTCATTTGTTGAAGTTTATGAAGTAATTTATTTATAATGATTACAGCTGTGTAAATACCCATAATGGGGCCAACAGAGGCCTTATGCAACCTCTGTGTTTGTGCATCCAATTTCTTCTCTGAGAATGTACACCCGGTGGAGTTGGACACACACGAGAGGCTTGAAACAACACAGACCTTCAGGACGAGACTCAGCCGGCACCAGAAGACATCGCTGGGTAGATTACCAATGTGGAGCCTGATTTCCACTTGGAACCGTAACTCAAGACACATTTCATTTCATATACAACAAAACTTGGATTGTTTATTGCTTATAAGCTTCTCTGAAAACGTCAATATTTCTTATCAGTGTTTCAGATTATAGGGGAAAACGAAGCTAGGAAAATGTGAAGTATTTGGTGCTTTCAGCACACACTATTTTCTTCAGTTCTCATCAGCCTATAATAGAGATTTACGGGCTCTGTTTAGTATAATAATAAACAAATTATCTTTAAATCAAGGATCAGCTGTTTGAGTTTAACAGATGACCATCTGCTGCGAATCACACAGAGGGAGCAGGCCTAATCTGATAGTTATACACACCCTCCCTTCTCTTCCTTACCCTGCTGGTGGCTGCCCTGTTGCTCCTCTCATTCTAATGCCAGTCAATATCCCATGGCTGAATTGGGAGAGAAGGGAGGAGAGAAAAGGAGAGTCATGGCAGGCAATTTACCGCCACCTCCAAGGGCTAGAATCCATCACATTCACACCCTGAATTACCATCCTTTACTTAGGCTATAACCTGTGATATGAAGAAAGAAGAGCTTGGGGGTAAGTGTTATCTAATACTTGAAGTAAATGTTTAATAGGTGTTTCCGATTACCTCAAACTTTCAGTAAGCAATCTCTTGTTTGAACTACAATCCACTGGCCTCATGTCTAAAAGTCTACAACATACATATGTTAATGGTATCTGAGAACTCTATAGTTCAAATCTTTTGCTCTCCTCATTATCAATTCTAAAAAAGATTGATTTTGAAAGAAATTAAAATATTGCTGATATAAAGTTTGTGTTATTTCTATTCACACTTGAGTTATTTAATTTTTTCCATCATTTATTTATTCATTCACAAAATATGAAGCTGGCGTGACTTGTAACCAGTAGACAATAACCATGTATGTCCAGGTCACTCATTTGTTTAACACATATTGGCCAGACATCCCCCATGCTAGGCACGAGAGATGATAGTCAACAAGATAGGCAAATTCTACATCCCATATGGAACTTAATATTCTAGGGGCAAACAGGGAAACAAGAGCAAATAAATATACAAAGGAGGTAATTAGAGAGTGTGATAAGTAAATAAAAGAAATAGGTGATGAGGTGAAAAAGATAACTGCAAAAGGTCTAAGAGGGATTGAGGTCAGGAGACCACCTCCATCCCCTGAAATGCATTGGCATGATGTGGCTTTACAGCTGAAAGGGAGTTGAGAGATCACTGATTCTACATAAAATGATCCTTCATTTTGCATGTAAGAATAGCAGTTTCTGACAGAAAAGCCAGACGAGGCCATGTGAAAAAGTTTGGGGGGGGGCACCTATGCCTCCAGCCCACTGCAAGTATGAAGCAGAAGTAGGAGTCACCAGAATCCCACGCTATGGATCTTTGTGACACTTCACTTTTCCCCCCACACCCAAATCTCTTTCAAATCTCTCTGCCAACTCTGAGACAATTGGTTTTGGTATCATGCTCCCTGTTGCTTTGGGGAAGTCTTCAGGACGCAGGGTTTCAGTGTTGTATAACTACTTCCATTCTGGAATTCTCCAGGTAGTCTCTTGTAGTCCAAAGAAACAATATCTTCAATGACTGCCTTTGCTGACATTGGCACAGTACCTCACAAGACACAAAGCATGTTAACGGACAATATTGCATTTGATTTTTGCAATACTACTGGGTGGATATTGTTATTTCCACCTTATAAAAGAGGCCTTAGGAGGCCACATGACCTGTCCAAGTTCACATAGCTTGTTCTAAATGGCAAAGCTGTAGCTTAGTTCCAGGTAGGGTGACCAACTGTACTTGTTTGCTCAGGCTTGAGAAGGTTCCCAGGAAGTGAGACTTTCAGTGCTAAAACCAGGACAGTCCCAATCAAACCATGTCATTTGATTAAACCTGATGCCAGGTCCACTTAATGTAATGTCTAGTATGCTTGCCATTAAATGACAGCTAGAGCAGGACTCCGAGGTTTGTTCTTTCTCAGGGCCCTAAGACAAGTCATTCTCATTGACCTGTGTCCTATAGATCTATAACAAGTCACCACTCTTATGACCCCACCAGCCTCCAGCAGCTGTGTATATTATAGTGCCACACGGTTGGATGGCCATGCTTTGAAATACAAACCTAGAAGAAGACAATAAGCTCTTTAAAATATCAGAGCAAGTTCCAAGTACTCCCGTACAACCCACTTCTCAGCAACTTCTAGGCTCCTCTTTGCCTAATGGGAGCATTGGTTGGAGAAGAGGAAGGAAGTTATTCTAAAAGTTTTGCGTGCATCTCATCAGGGTATTTGGTAATGCAACACTCATGCTGGGTTAATCATTGCCATGGGTGTCTTGGGAATGACAGTGAGCAACTTTATGAAGACTTTGTATTCAGTAACATTACCTCCACATCATGGCAGAGAGGGGAGGAGGGAAAGTCAAACAGCTCCTCACCGTCTCTTGAGCTTGAGGGACGTGCAACCCCCACAAATATCAAATCAGAAGAAAGACTAGTAAGTTCCTTTTGCAACAACATTACTGGAAGTATGCAAAGAGGTTGGAATAACAACTAGAGAAGGTATTCCAAACAAAATTCATTTAATGGGGTTTTTAAGTTTTTTAAGTTGTAAATAATTTTTAAAATATAAGAAAAAAACCGAGTTCTCTTAATAAGAGCAAGGAACATATGTGGAGTGTTTACAGTATATCAGATACTCCCCTCAGCATTTTTCTGTATTGATTACTTACAACAACTGTATTAAATCATCACAATATTCATAATTTGAAGGTACTTTATTTATTACCCCTATTTTACAGTTGGGGAAACAAGACACAGAATGGTTATAAAACTAGAGTAGAAACACATTCGGCATGTGAGGAAGCCAGGATTTGAACCCACACTGTCTGTCTCTGGAGTCCACGTGCCTAAATCACACTGCACTGCCTCTCCTTGGTGCCGAGGAAACAATCTCTGTCCACCACGACTGGTACCAAAATCTCTAGACGTTCACAAATTTAAATAAACTATGAGCAGAAGGATACCTTGCATCCTTAGGAGACTACAGCTTCCAGCATGCACCGTGGCAGAAAGTGAAGTGGGAGGCTTAGAGACAGTTGTGCCCTGAAATGTTTAGTTACATAAGGATAAGCTTTGTAAGACATGGTGGAAACAGGAGAACCTTCAAGATAAGCAGAGTGGGTGTAGGGGTAGGGACAAGGAAAGGGAGAAGAGTTCTCTGAATTCTCTGGCTGTATTTTATGGGCAGGGGAGGTAGGCCATAAACACAGTCAATCACATTTTAATTAGTAAACACTGGAACTCCTCATTCTGGAACAATTAATCTGAAAACACCAATATAAACTTTTTTTCCTTTAACATATAAGATACAAAACATTTCAGAAAAGTATATATCTGAAAAAAAATTCTATGATCCACAACAAAATTTAGAGTATATGTGTGTGTGTATGTGTGTATATGTATATATATATCTTCATTTTTTTCATAGAAGAAGGCAAGTATCAATAAACCAAACTAGGAAAATAAGCAAAACAAAGGGGGATAAAAACAGACTCAAGAAAGGCTGGCTGAAATAAAATTTAAAAATAAATGGAAATGGAAAGTTCAATTCACACAATTAAAATGGAAAGCAATAAAGAGTACTACGGTCACTGCCAAAAACTCAAAGCATTGTTTAATGGATCAAGTTAAAAAGCTGTCTCAGAATGAAGAGGAAAAGCAAATAGAAATAAAAACATGAAAAAAAAAATGAAGATATACAGAGAAAGCAAATTCAAGTGAAGAATTATAGATGTTCCTAGGACAGAAAACAGAGCATCAGAACAAATGCAATAATCTCACCTATAAAGGAAGAAAAAGTGTTCTGACCTAAAGCAAGCCCTAAGATTTTATACATATAGAAAGACCTCTTTGAATTCTAGAGGAATTCAAAAGAACCCTCACTAGACCAATCCTGGATGTTTATTTTCCAGAATAAAGAAAGAAAGGAAAAAAAACATGCATTCAGGCAGGGTGAAATCGATAAATAAAATCAATTAGATTGGTGTTAACATCTCTTCAGTATTGCATACATCAGATTAGTAAAACAGTGTACATAGGCTTCAAATGGCAAAAGCTTGTGGTTTCTGTATTCCACACTCAGCAAAACTGCGTCTGAAGGATGATATTTTCAGGGACACAGTCTCAGCTACGTATGACTCAGCAAATATAGCAGGCATGAACCCTTCTTCAGAATATTACTAAGAAAACTTACGAATCAAACTCCAGGATGCAAGTTGTGATGAATGTTGAAATGATTTAAATATATTAGTTAAAAAACAACTGTAAATAATGTTTCAAAATTGAATGTACAAGCTAAACAATTCCCAAAGATCAAGGTTTTTTGGTCAAAAAAAGTAAATGTTTAATAATAGTCTTAGTCTTTAACAATTTTAAAGGCTGTATGCTGGGTGGAGGGGAGAAAAATGAAACATGCACCATATTCCTTTCTCCGCACGGAGATAAAGGAGAGTCAATCTTTTTGATAAGAAGAAATTTGATAAGGTTAAAGTTATCCACAAGTATACCTTAAAACAATAGTCTATTTTAAAAATAACCACTAAATGTAAGTATAAATAAAATATAGTCTATATGTAGAGAAAAAGACAATCAAAAGAAAACAGGGAGGGGCTGGCATCGTGGCTTAGCGGTTAAGTGCACGCGCTCCGCTACTGGCAGCCCGGGTTCAGATCCTGGGCGCGCACCGACGCACCGCTTCTCCAGCCATGCTGAGGCTGCGTCCCACATACAGCAACTAGAAGGATGTGCAACTATGACATACAACTATCTACTGGGGCTTTGGGGAAAAAAAAAAAAAAGGAGGAGGATTGGCAATAGATGTTAGCTCAGAGCTGGTCTTCCTCAGCAAAAAGAGGAGGATTAGCATGGATGTTAGCTCAGGGCTGATCTTCCTCACAAAAAAAAAAAAAAAAGACATGTAACCTGTGTTGGCACAAAAATAAAAAGCCACACAGATCTTTCTTTCTTTCTTTTTTTTTTGGTGAGGAAGATTGGCACTGAGCTAACATCTGTTGCCAATCCTCCTCTTTTGGTGAGGAAGACTGGCCCTGGGCTAACATCCGTGCCCATCTTCCTCTATTTTATATGGGACGCCACCACAGCATGGCTTGACAAGCAGTGCATCTGTCCGCACCCAGGATCCGAACCTGCGAACTCTCGGGGGCTCGAAACGGAACGTGTGAACTTAACTGCTATGCCACCGGGCCAGCAACCCCCAGATCTTTCATTTTTAATGAACAAGTATAAGTGACTTTTATATCAAAACCTGACAGAGACAATACTATGGGCCAACACATTTCAAAAGCATATTTATTAATAACTGTTAGCTTCAATCTTTCTGAGAATCCTACGTTAACATCCCTACACACACACACACACACACACACATATACACACACACACACACACACCATGCACTCCAGATTTGTGTAGGAAATTCTAGGCGCCCACAGCATCCTGGTCTCTCTTATTGTAACATTTATCACAGTGTGTCATAATAGCATATTTACTTGTCTCTATCCCCTACCCAACTGTTTCCACATTACTTGGGGCCAGGACCATGTCTATCTTTCTGTCATTGTAGCCCCAGTTCTATTAATACTTGTTGTTTGAATGAAACTATTACAGGAAAAAAAAATTATTTTCCAAAAATTTTGGAAAACTCCGAGTTACAAATACATTAAGCAGAATTCTTGCCTACAAAATTGTTCATCTTGAATCTCTAACAGACAGTATATGTTTCTTACATTTACCTGACCACAGAATCATTGTTTGTAAAAAAGATTCTCTTAATACTTGTTGCCACATAATACCAATTTAGGAAACACTCATTAACTAATTTGAGTCATGAATATTAATGCAAAACATCCAAATAAAATATTAGCCAATTAACTTCAATGTTATATTTTTAAAATCCTTCTCCTTGAAAAAGTGGAGTTTATCCCAAAAATACAAACATGATTTATTAGGAAACTTATTGATAAAATACATCAATAAGTCAGAGAAGTAAAAACATATATACATATAATGTATACATATAATATACATATATTACCAGTCTAACATATACTGGAAAAAATTCAATAAAATTTAGCTGTCCTTCAGCATGGAAACTTTTGTGAATTATAGGTAGAAAAATCTTTTCTTAATGTGGGAAAATACCTATCTTATAACCAATATTACATGCATCTCACAAGCCTTCTCCTCTCCTTTCCCCTTTCTCAAATTAAAGCAAACTCCTTAACTCAGACCTTGTGACACTGAGGAAATCTTCCTGAAGTTTCATGCAAAATGGGTATTAAACACAAAGGGTTCCATTTTATACACCAGAATATATGTTTAAAAATCATAAACAAAATTAAAAGACAAATGATTTAGGAAATACTTGTAAATGTGAGAAAGAAAGAGTATCATTAATACACTAAAAGTACTTATATATCAATAAGAAAAACAAATTATATATGGGAAAGTGAGCAAAAGATATAAAAAACCATACAGAAGATAAATATAATTTATCTTTTTATATTCAACTTCAGTTTACATTATTTATTACATTTATAAGATGTTATATATTTTTTATGTATCTATTTTTTTGCTACTCTCTCTTATTTTTCTAATTCTGTGGTCACAATGATACTTAAAAACTGCATCATCTCCCATTGCATGCCAGCTCCAGTCTTTCCTTATTTAAGTCAATGTCATATTCCATGAGATTAACTCTCTAAAAGCAAAATTCTGATTGTCTTCTCAAATACCATCAGTGACTAAAGACTCCCAAATATTAACCAAATTGACAATAAATATAGTTTTATCCCAGGCAATTCTGACATTAAAGAAAAACATCTGTGGGTATGTGGACCCACAAGAGTAAGTGGACCCCTATAGAAACAACCACCAGAGCCAGTCATTCATTCATTCATCAAATTTTTTGGTGAGCCTCAAATGACTATAGGTACCACACCAAGCTCTGAGTGCCAATGATGAATAAGACACAGTTCTTGCCCCTGAGGATCTCATAAGCCAGAGAAGACAAGCATAGAAAATAACGCTAGCTGTACACGAGCTAAGGATCATGTTGGCCCATTCACAGAAACATAAAAAGATGCACTTGACTCAGTCTGAGTCTTTCTGGAGGGTGCTACACCCAAGCTGAATCTTAAAGGCTGAGTAGGAGTCACTCAGAGAAAGAGAGAAAAGGAACAGAGCATGATTGGTAGAACTGATGATATAAACAAAGACAGAGAGGCAAGAAATAGTATTTTCTATGTGATAAATATTGCTAGATCGTAAATGGAAAGCTAGGAAGTAGTGAGAGGTAAGACAGTAAAAGGTAAGTAAAGGCAGGCCATGGGTTCTTTTTGAAGGTTCTCAGAACTTGATGTGTAATAAACTATAAGCGCACTGAGGGTAGGGATTACTGCATCGTCTTCATAGTCTAACACATCACTCCATCTGAATTACCAGCTACAAAATTGCACACACAGTGCCCAGAATGCAATTATCAGCCTCTTCTATGAAGCCATCTTTGCATTTGCAAACCATCTGGAAGAAGGCAAATGTTGCGCCTGCCACAAAAACCTTGTATCAAGCTGAAAATTCACGTTTCTAGGGCAAAGATTCTCAATAGCTCCGAATGCACAAACTATTTCTCTGGGGCTTGTTTCTCACTCCTCTAGTCACTTATATCGAACTTCACTGATGCATTTTGCTAGGATATGAGGCAGATATAACCAGAGGGAGAACGTGTTTGAACTCAAGGTTTAATTCAATTCCAAACCAGAGCTCCATTGTGTGCATTATTTATCAATAGAATTTAAGTGCCATGGTGAGCCAGCTCTGACTCGGCTCTATGAATAAACTATGCCAGACTTCATTCCTGTCCTCCTAGTTTTTTTTTTTTTTTTTTTTTTTTGTTTATTGCAGTAACATTGGTTTATAACATTGTAAAAATTTCAGGTGTACATCATTGTACCTCTATTTCTGCATAGATTACATCATGTTCACCACCAAAATACTAATTACAACCCATCACCACACACATGTACCCAATTATCCCTTTCACCCTCCTCCCTCCCCCCTTCCCCTCTGGTAACCACCAATCCAATCTCTGTCCCTATGTGTTTGTTTATTGTTGTTATTATCTACTACTTACTGAAGGAAATCATACGGTATTTGACCTTCTCCCTCTGACTTATTTCACTTTGCATCATGCCCTCAATGTCCATCCATGTTGTCACAAATGGCTGGATTTCATCAAGTTTCTTATGGCTGAGTAGTATTCCATTGTGTATATATACCACAGCTTTTTATCCATTCGTCCCTTGATGGGCACTTAGGTTGCTTCCAAGTCTTGGCTATTGTGAATAAGGCTGCAATGAACACAGGGGTGCATGTACCTTTGCAAATTGGTGTTTTCAAGTTCTTTGGATAAATACCCAACAGTGGAATAGCTGGATCATATGGTAGTTCTGTCGTTGATTTTTTGAGGAATCTCCATACTGTTTTCCATAGTGGCTGCACCAGTTTGCACTCCCACCAGCAGTGTATGAGAGTTCCCTTCTCTCCACAACCTCTCCAACACATGTTGTTTCCTGTCTTGTTAATTATAGCCATTCTGACGGGCGTGAGGTGATATCTCATTGTAGTTTTGATTTGCATTTCCCTGATAGTTAGTGATTTTGAACATCTTTTCATGTGTCTGTTGGCCATCTGTATACCTGTCCTCCTAGTTTTAACACTCCGAAGAGAAAAAGGGAGAACATATATACAATTTTCATCAAGATAATTACGGCTAAGCGATGCTTAGCTAATTGGCCAAACACGGCAATAAGCCATTTATACCTGGGAGGTAAGGAGCACTGTGAGGAACCCTAAGCCCTCCCTGCACAGGGATTTTTCTTCTTCTTCCTTTTCTTTTTCTTTCTTTTTTAAAGCTTTTACTGTTTAACAGTGTAGATATTGTATTACTCTGCTTCAACTCAGCTGTGAAAGGGAAAGCTCTTTGAGTAAGGAAGTCTTTGAGGAGTGAGAAAAAGCCCCCTTGGTGTGCTAACATCTGATGGAGAATCAGAATCTCAAGAATTGAAAGGAAAGTAGTGGGAAGTATGCTGACTTCCATTTATGTCTTTTATGAGACAGTTTCATTTTTGGTGGTAAGAAAGGACCAGGGAAGAAAACATATTGGCCCTTGGAGTTACCCATAATCTGGAGATTCTCAGTAATAATTGCTGAGATGGAAGCAGGAGACGGAGTAAAGAGATTGCATTATGGAAGAGACCAAGTGCAGTGGTGTGGTCTGAATGCTACAGAAAAAACCCAAAGCTGGGGATAGTCCCAACGAAGAAAGAAAATAAAGAAATCCCACGCATAGTTGGGACTTAGGAATTTGGCAGAGGGGGTGGTATAACATGGAAAAGGAATAAAAGAGGGTAGATGTTGAAATGGAAATCCTGAGTTTGCAAAAAGGAGGAAGGACTAGGACTAGAGAGTTTGGAGGCAGACCAGTGCCTGTGCATACTCTCCATTCAGAAAACAACGGGATGGGTGATACTGGCAGGAAGTTGAGCATGGTGGTCATGGGAGCCCAAAGAATAAATAGCCATTGGAGATAAAGGATCAGTCTAATGTTGAGATGAGGTCATAGAGAAAAGAGAGGCCTTTCTGGAAAAAAAGAGGAAGAAGTGAGAAGGAGTAAGAAAACGAATGCCAGATGCAAAATCAAAGCCTCAGAAGGACCCTAAAATGACAAACATGCATTGAGTTGCTTCTGAGAGACTGAAGATACAAAGGGAAAATGACCGGACCGTATATAAAAATAGAACTCTGACCCAAAACCCACAGCTACCAGCCCAGGAAGCCAAACCACAACCTCTGTAGCAATCAGCCCCAAATGGCCAGGACTTGATCAATAACTGACAGCTTCCCAAATTTTTGCCTTTACTTCCAACTTGGGACCAACTGGAGAAAGCCAAATGAGCCTGCTATCCAATCCCATAGGCTGCCCTGCTTCTCATTCGCCCACCCGTAGCTTCCGCGTGCCAACAGCCTCCAGTCAGGGCATATCTGACGCCTTCCTGTTTTATTTCCGCTATAAAGCTTTCCCACTCCTCTGACTGCCTTTGAGTCTCTGCCAAATGCAAGTGATGAAGTCTGACTCCCTGGCTATAACAAACTGAATAAATAGCTTCTGCTTATTCTCATTTGGATGGCCTTCATCTATTTCCATACTTCCATGCACCCAACGTTGTTCTGGGTGCTGGAAATAATGGTGAACAAGGCAGGAAAGATCTCTGCTGTTACAGGACTAATATTCTTTTGGGAGAGACAGACAATAAGCAGGGAGAGAAATTATGTAAGCATTGTGATGATAAACTACTATGAAGGAAATAAGATAGGATGATGTAATCGAGCGGGGGTGGATAATATTATATTGAATAGTAAAGAAAGGCCTCCTTGAGGACATGACATTTCAGCTGAAAACTAAGAGGTAAAGAAGAGCCAGTCTCGTGAATTGCTGGGGTAAGAGACTCCAGGCTAAAGGAACAGCAAGTACAAAACGCAGCAGGGAGAGTCCCCTTGGTTTTGTTTCAGAAACACAGAAAAGAGGAAGGTGGAGGGGATGTGGTGAGTGAGGGGAGGGGAGGGATGAGGCTGGGGAGGTGGATGGGGCCAGATGACACTGCACTGAGGCTGGACGTTATTTCTAGTGTAGAGGGACGGCACCGCAAGGTTTTAGGCAGGAACACTTGAGGTCCTAAGCCAAGTGCAAATGTACAAGCAGAGCCGGTTTTAAATGTTCCTTTCTAGTCAATTACCACCATCAAGTCAGAGCAGTTCATCCTAAAGATTTCAAGTGTTTGTAGTGATAACAGAAGTGCTGCTGGGATAATAGTGCTTCAGTGTAATTAAGCATCTCTGCTATTCCATCATGAAGATGTAACAAGCATCCAGCTCTTTTTCAAGATCCCAGGCACAGCTGATAATGGACAATCCATCAATATTCTCTTCCCGCCACACTAGGACTGTTTTATGAGGATGCTGAAAGCTTTAATAAACCCTCTTAGATAATTTCTTTATGAGGCCAGGAATTAGTAGAGCAGAGCATGAAATAGGTTGGGGTCTGTCAACAAAGGGGTCACCATTGTTTTCATGACTTCTACCGTTGCTCCCCAGGTGGGAAACTCTAATTAGCTAGAATATTGATAACATATGTGGCTGCATCGATCTGCTCTCTAAATAGCAGCCATCCTTTTGCTCAGACAGGGACTTTGCTCAGTTCACCATTATCAAGCCTTTTCTGTCACTGGAAACAGACTCCACTTTCTCCCCAGTTGTTAAAGAGTAACAGGCCTAACACGCTAACTCCCAAGCCCCCAAAGAAGTGTCATAGAGGGATAATGCTTGTAGTTTCTGCCGCAGCCTAATTTATAATACGGAGCAGGTCAGGTATCAGTGCAATCTTGCTCCTTGATTTCTGCTACCCATTCCAGATAACATAAGAGTTGTGCATAATGATGCAGCAAAAAAGATATTGTCTGATCAGCATTGCCATGCTCATGGTCAGTAGTATCAGCAAGGACTCCTTCTATAGCATCAGCCAATCACTGGAAATTGCATCCTGGAGTCTCCCCAGTGTGTCTCTATATATCAGTTGCAAACCTCAAACAAGCAAGTGAAGAGAGAATGGGGTGAGAACGGAAGCACAGCTGGTTAGCCAGCATTTCATCAAACCTGGTTCCTCTTTGTCCTGGCCACACTGCTAGACTACTTTTCCAACCTTCCTTGCCTTTAGGTGTGGCCAAATGATGGAGTCTTAGCCAATGGAATGTGAGTGGAAGTGAAGCCTGTCACTTCCAGGCCCGGCCTGTAAACCCACCACCACCACCACACCTGTTCCCCCAAGCTCTCTTTATCTTCCCTCGGCTTGATGCTGATGAACAGCAGAGTCTTAGAATCTACATTGGAAACAGAAGAATCACAAGATGGGAGGGGCCTGGGTCCCTGAAAAAGTATCTGAAGGAGAGCTGCCTGCCAATGGGGAGCATCCGTTATGGATTTCGAACAACCAGAAATAAATTTCTATTATTTTAAATCATTGAGATATCGGAATTTATCTGTTACAGCCACTAGCATTAGCCTAAGTAACATGGTGGGTCTCCAACTAATGAAGCCAGATTTTGAAAGAATTCACACACATAAGTGCATTTGGGATGTATTTATCACCTCAGGGTTACTGCCATGACCTACTAAGTGAGAAAACTAACATTTTTTAACAGCTTTATTGAGGTTTAACTTGCATATCACAAAATTCACTCATTGTAAGTCTAGTTCAATGGTTTTTAGTAAATGTATACAGTTCGATGGTTTTTAGTAAATTTATACAATTATGTAGAATACGTCTATCAACTCCTACATTCCCTCATTCCTCTATACAATCAATCCGTGCTCCCAGCCCCAGCCTCAGGCAAGTACAAATCTGCTTTCAGTATTTCTAGCATTTATCACTTAGTATCATGTTTTTGAGGTTCACCCGTGTTGTTACATGTATCAGTAGTTTGTTCTTTTAAATTGCTGCATAGTATTGCATTGTATGAATATACTAAATGTGTTTATTCATTCACCACTCGATGGTCAGTGAATTGTTTTCAGCTTGGTATTATTTTTTTTTTATTGATGTTTTAATACTTTATAACATTGTGAAATTTTGGGTTGTACATTTTTGTTTGTCCATTACCACATATATGTCTCCCTTCACCCCTTGTGCCCACACCCCACCCCCATTGCCCCTGGTAACCACAATATAGTTTTCTCTGTCCATGTGATGGTTTATATTCCACATATGAGTGAGATCATACAGTGTTTGTCTTTCTCTTTCTGGCTTATTTCACTTAACATAATACCCTCCAGGCCCATCCATGTTGTTGCAAATGGGACGATTTTGTCTTTTTTTACGGCTGAGTAGTATTCCATTATATATATATATACCACATCTTCTTGATCCAATCATCAGTCAAGGGACACTTAGGTTGCTTCCACTTCTTGGCTATAGTGAATACTGCTGCAATGAGCATAAGGGTGTATAAGCCTCTTCGGATTGTTGATTTCAGGTTCGTTGGATAGATTCCCAGTAATGGGATAGCTGGATCATAGGGCATCTCTATGTTTAATTCTTTGAGGAATCTCCATACTGTTTTCCATAGAGGCTGCACCAGTTTGCATTCCCACCAGCTGTGTGAGGGTTCCTGTTTCTCCACGTCCTCTCCAACATTTGTTGTTTTTTGTCTTGGTGATTATAGCACATGCAAAAGAATGAAAGTGTACCATCTGCTATTACCATTCACAAAAATTAACTCAAAATGGATCAAAGACCTGAAGGTGAGACCCGAAACTATAAAACTCATAGAAGAAAATATAGGCAACACACTATTTGACATTGGTTATAAAGGAATCTTTTTGGATGACATGCCTACCCAGACTAGGGAAACTAAAGAAAAAATAAGCAAGTGGGACTTTATCAGATTAAAGAGCTTCTACAAGACAAACAAAACCAGAATCAAGATGAACAGACAACCCACCAGCTGGGAGAAAATATTTGCAAAACATATATCTGACAAGGGGTTAATCTCCATAATATATAAAGAACTCACACAACTGAACAACAAAAAACAAACAACCCAATCAAAAAATGGGCAGAGGAAATGAACAGACACTTCTCTAAAGAAGATATACAGATGGCCAATAGGCACATGAAAAGATATTCAACATCACTAATCATCAGGTATTATTATTTTTGATGCTGTTAGGTATATATGTCTTTGCTTGGACATGTTTTAATTCCTCTTGGGCAGATGCCTAGGAGCTGAATTGCTGGGTTTTATTAGCCACAATTTTATACCCTATGAAAGACTTCCTTGACTCCCTTAGAACGAGTCTCTCCCTCGGTATTCCTAAATAATTTTGTTCATATCTGAAATACTGCATTTAACACGTTGAACTCACTGAATTTTTGTTTTTATTCACATATCTCTCTTTCTCTGCTAAGTATTCTATGAGCTCCTTAAAGGTCAAAAACAAGCTTTTTTTGATATGTTAATGCTTAGAATAGTCATGAGTACTCAGTAAGTGATTATTGAAATGATAAATAGCCAGATAGCTTGAGGCAAATGAGCTATTGTATAGTCAGAGTGCTTAAGTGTGTTATCTCAGCTTGGCTAACACTAGGAACCATGTTTCTGAGAACGCTTCACTGTTTGATTCCGTTAGATTAAGCCAAAGGAAGCACTTGCACGAGGCAGAAGGAGGAAGCGAAACAGAAGCCATCACTCTCCAAAGGTCATGGTGGTGAGATGCAGCAGTGGACAGAGCAGAGGCACCTGGCAGGCCTCGCTTGTCCCATCTCCTCGGCCCCTTGTCCTGCTCCTCTTCCTCACTGCAGCCCCAGGCCCACCACCAGGTACTTGACTGTAGACCCACGGAGGTGAGATCTACAGAGAAGCAATAGCTTCCCATGGTCCCTCCTTGGGCTCCTCTGTTTGGGATCCCACTCTCATGTCCTGAATGTTGCTACAGAACATTCCTACAGTTTCTGATGTCATCCACACCAGAGCTGCAGTCAGACTAGTTACCAGTTGATTCTCTGGTTCTCTGGTTTCTCCTCCAGATCTGCATTTCCCCAGTTCCTGCCATATTTGCATAAGGTCTAATTCCCATAATAAAGCCGTCATTTCGTATTACTCTTAGTAGCTGTTTTCCTGGCTGAACCCTGACTGATTCAGTTCTCCAGGCGTGGACCATGTGTAAATCCTCGTTCTTCTGAGGGCCCAGTGCTGTGGCCTGGAGCCTCTGAAAAGCTGCCTGGTCTGCTCCAAGGAGGCAGGCACTCCCTGTCCAATGTGACATTTATTTTAAAGGTCTCTCCATGCACGAAGCATTACCTGTGAAATCCGGAAAGAGTTTTCTTTCCAGCATTAAAATGTCACTGAAGATTTTTTAATAATATTGTTTTCCTTTTTCTTTAATTAGAATTTAAATTTTTCCTGATAACATTTTAATTGCTATTAGAATTCCTAGGTAACTGACATCCCTTAAATTTTTGTTATACTTGTCAATTGCTATCTTGAAACCTGGAGAAGATAAAGACAATTTAAAGTAAACATAGGGAAAGAGACAGGTCTAGAGTGGTTTAAAAGAGAGAGAGAGAAAGAATCAAGGAAGAAATTCAGGGCACTGCCACCCTATTTTCTTCTTTTTTGCTTTCTTTCCACACCTGCACCTCAACTGTTTACTTTAGAGTAAAGGTAACTTACTGGGTGAAGTGAACATTTCCTATCCTCTACCCTTTTCAAACAGCAGAGCTGAAGCGCTCAATATTCCCGCCTGGTAGTAGATTACCTTCGGATATCTTGCCAATGGTCATTGGAGCATATTGCAGATCACAGGCAAGAGGAGTGTCACCATTAATGGTCTTTATAGCCAGTTATTACAGAAGGATGTTACCTGCCGAGGAGGCACTTGTCTGGTCATGATCTGTGACAAAAGCAAGGCTCTAAGAGTCATGAGGTAATTGGTGGTGGTGTCAGTACTTAGGGGCTCTAATGAGTCCAATTCCTGAGAGTTTAACTGTGAAGTGGGTAAAGCTTTGTGTTGAATTTTGTTTTAACTGAGAGAGACAGTCTTACTTTGTCCTGCGGAGGATCACGTGAGCTCTTCCCTGCATTGTACCTTTCTAGGGTCAGTACTGGACCCATTTTCCTGGAAACAGGAAGAAAGAAATTAACCATATTTTAGAAGTTTGGCAAAAGATGCCGCACTTGTTGCCAAGATGGTCACTGCAGAGGAAATGGGTCAACTTAAATAAGAGAAAAGATCGATACCCAATCTCTGCTCCTTGAGATGTACAAGTGGGGGAACTTGTTCCTCATAGACCAGTTAGCTGGAAGGTGAAGGCAGTAAGTCTCCACCAATGAATCTGTTTTTCAGAAAAGGGAATTCATTCTGTTTTTTATGAGCCAAGCTCAAAAATAGAGCCTAGGTATCAGGTCATAGTGGAGAGGAGAAGAAGGGCTGATATGAGCACAGCCTGTGGCTGCTTCTGGGGAGTCTTCCTAACTGCCACTCCCAAGTATATCCTGATAGCAGCTGCATGGGGGCACCAATGCCATTCTAAGCAGGGATTCAGAACAGCAAAGCTGATGTGGTGAGGTAGCTAAGTCTAAAGTCTCATTGCCTGGGTTTGAATCTCAGTTACTGGACTTAGAACTTGAATGATTGTGGGAAAGTTATCTAAGTGTTTAATGTTTTAATTTCCTATTCTGTAAAATGGGTATAATAATGGCATCTGCAACACAAAGCTTAATAATAATTAAAAATAATTAAGTGAGCTAATATATGTAAAGTGCTTTAGTAAGTTGTTGGACCAAAAGTCACTGTGTCATCTAACAAACCCCAAACATGCATGGATATCTTCACAGAGATTCTGTCACAGCCCTGCCTACCTTCCATAATCACAACTCCACCTTAGTTTGGAGCTCCACTAACACACAAACACACACACACACACACACATACACACATACACACACTCATTTTGTTCCAGTCACGGCTACTTAGTCTATTAAAACTATTTTCCTTGTCTACAAACAACCCAGCTACTAGTGCCCAGTCAGAAGCTCGAGCTATTTCCCATCTCTAAGAAGCACTCTCCAAAGTGCGTTTGGATCCCTCTATGGATTCACCATCCACCACCAGTAGATTAACAGGAAGATGGAACACCAGCCCAAAGAGCTTAACTCCACTGCCATAGCTGCTACAAATAATAACCTGCTTTTCCCACTCCACCGAAGTGTAGTTTGCACAGGATGAGTCATAGACCCTACGACCCAAAATACGACCTCTGTCTTCCCCAGTGAATTCACTGAGCAAGTTAGTCATGCTACAGCCGGACCCCCGCAATTGGGGGCTACCCAAGACATGCAAGTTCATTAATATCAATAACACTCTCTATTTCTCCTCACAATGAAGCATACGCTTCCACTTTCAGATGTGATGCTCAAGAAATCTTCTCACTTATATTCCAATCTGGTTTGTTTGTTTGTTTGTTTCTGCTAGGAAAGATTTCGCCCTGAGCTAACATCCATTGCCAATCCTCCTGTTTTGTTGCTTGAGGAAGATTCACTCTGAGCTAACATCTGTGCCAATCTTCCTCTCTTTTTTGTAGAGGCTGGTGAGTGGAGTAGTTCCATGCCTGGGATCCAAACCCGCGAACCCAGGCCGCCGAAGCAGAGCACACAGAACTTTAACCACTTGGCCACGGGGCCGGCCCCCAACCTGTTTTTATTTTCCTAAATCGATTAGTTTTCTTTTTTCCCTAGGGCTTGACAATACTTCCTACTATTTTCTTGAGAACCTAATGCATTTCTGGCTCAAAATAGCCCTGAGATTGACCACTAGTCAATCCTACTAGATTCCATTTCGACAACCTCCTCAATAGCTATAGCTTTATTTATTCTCCAGCTTGTGAAGTGTTTTGGCTTCTGATAAGTCTTTGTCTCATCACTGTAACTTTAAAGATTGGTATTTAGCCATAAGAATGTCAGTGAATTGATTTATGCATTCATTCATTCCTTGCATGGTTCCATAAGAAGTCTTAAAATAATTAACAAAAGACAGTGTATGAGGGGCCAGCTCCAAGACCTAGTGGTTAAGTTTGGCGCGCTCTGCTTTGGCAGCCTGGGTTCGGTTTCCAGGCACAGACCTGCACCATTCATTGGCGGCCATGCTGTGGCAGCAACCCACATACAAAATAGAGGAAAACTCGCACAGATGTTAGCTCAGCACAAATCCTCCTCACCAGAAAGAGGAATATTGGCAACAGATGTCAGCTCAGGGCCAATCTTCCTCAGCAAAAAAAAAAAAAAAAAAAAAAAAAACAGTGTATGAGGGTAGATAAAGCAAAGCAAAGGCTGAACAGTACCCCAAAATGTTTTCAGTTCTGCAAAAATGTTTAAACTGTGTCACAGATTCAATTCTGAGCTTCCCAGCAGCAAAGTCAAGAGGAAACACCTTCACTGACAAGACACATGAGACCATTTGTGAACTCCGGCCACAAGATTTTTTGGAGACATGCACAGGTTTTCCTATCATCAAAGACTGATAAACATATGAGACCTTGACAAACACTGGTGTGACAGATTCTGTTCCCTTTTGTCAACCCCAAAGCCATAAAACTCCATCATACATGTGCCTCTTTCACTTCTCACCAGCAGGGGCTGCATAAGCAGCATCAGCATCTCATAGCAAAAGTACTAGAATTGGATTTTAGACCAAAAGTCTGGACCCTGATCAGCCCCTGATTAACCCCAAGAGACTACCTTTCCTCTATCTGTTTTAATTTGTATCAAGCAATATGCCATTAATCTTCATTGATCCTCACATTCTGCTTGTCCCTGCTGTTTTCTAGGGAGCAGAATTCAATTTTCTATGCAGGCAAGCTGGTTGGCCTTCAGCTGGTTTAGAGTTTTGTGTGTAGGCATTACAGTCACATTATTGCAAGTTCCAGATGGATGGTTACCTATGGGAACTCATTCAAACACTGGAAGGATTTATCACCAAAATGAGAAAAATCATGGAGACGGTATCAGGGGGAGCATTCCCTCTATTTTTCTTCTTCTGCTTTTTTAAAAATCAAATTAGTAGTCAATGTGACATGTATAACCAATGAGTTTGAGCATACAGAAATAAGGTTTAGATTTAAAATCAAGCCAAACTTCAGTTAAGTCAATGTTGCAAATTTAATAATTTGTACCGTCATTCCTTTGCAGAGTGGTAATGAGGTATACATGGTAGGCAATACACAATTGATCATAACTTGCATTACAACATAACCATAATGAGCATTTCTTGGATAAACTAGACTGAAGGAAAATGAAAATTGGAGAAAGAGAAGTTGTGTCAATGTCACTTTAAATGCCCTTGAACCTAAAGTAAAGGAGGCCCAACGCTTAATATTTTCCAAAAGGGCCCTGATAACTAAGTATTCCCGAAGATAGAGGCCGCAGTCTCTTTTTCTTTCCAAAGGAATACTTTCTATACATGTTAAAAGAAGCTGTTCAGATGCCAAAGAAAATTCCACATGGAGACATTTGACCAAATATTTGAAACTAAGATTTCTTCCAGAACTAAGATGTCCATTGCTTACAAATCACTTTCTGTACCCAGGATATTTACACAAAATTTAATACAGTCATGAGTCATTTAATGATGGGGATGTGTTCTGAGAAATGCATCGTTAGGCAATTTCATCATTGTGTAGACATCATAGAGTGTACTTACACAAACCTAGATGGTATGGTGTACTACCCACCTAGTCTATACGGTACTAATCTTACAGGACCACTGTTATATATACAGTCCATTATTGACCGAAAAGTTGCCATGTGGTGTATGACTGTATTGGTAACATTAAAGGTAATATGCGTGTTAGATGATGTAGATATGGAGAAAAGATATAAGATTTGTAAGTAATATATGAGTGCTTACTATACATTAATTAATTAGAGCTATATTACTTATAGTTCTCTTAAGTAGAGGTCGGGTTACTATTCCCTGCACTCTTGCAGTTAGGTGGGGCCCTCAAGATGTGAGCAAAAGTGCCATGCATTATTAGCAGGAAGGCTTTATGAGCCAATGCATGGTTTGCTGTGCTCTCTTTCCCCTCTGCCATGACAACCAAGATGTTTCAAGACGGCAGCTACTCTGTCAGCCTGGGTCCTTGAATGAGGATGACATAGAGAAGAGTGCCCAGTCAACCCCTGATGTACAGGTAGCATAAGCTACATGATGTCATCATGGGGCTGTATGTTACTGTGACATAACTTAATCAATCCTGACTGACTGGGTCATTCTGCAGCTAGATCAGGATAGGCTAGATCATGCTGTAAAAACAAGTAATTTCACAATCTCAAGTGCTTAAACCAACTAAGATTTACTTGTCACTCATGCTACATGCCCATCATGGGTTGTCTGAGGAGTCTGCTCAATATGGTCACTCAGGGACTGAGGTGACAACCCTCCTTTGTCACTGCCAGTGCAAGGACAAGGGACATGACAAGTTGTTCACTAGCTCTTAAAACGTCTGCCTGGAAGTTATACTAATCACTTTCGCTCACATTTCATTGGCCAAATGCAAGTCACATGGCCACAACCTACCTTGAGATGGGGTGGGGAAGTATAATCCTATCATGTGCCCAAAAGGCAAGAATAAAAAAAAGATCACTAGGGCTGTGGTACGCCCTAGTGATCACAACTCAAATTTGATACTCATTTTCGAGATGAGATTACCAGTTGAGAAATGTTTAGTAATTGGTTTAAACTCACAGTTAGAAAATTAAAAAAAAAAAGAATATCTGAACCTTGGCAGCCTGAATTCAGGGCCTAGACCCTTAAAAACTGTGGAATCATACTAATACTTTACTATTAAAAATAATAGTGAGCATTTGCAGGTGGTACAGAGCAGTAATGTGGAGTATTGGTAGTATGGAGTATTATTATTACCACATAATAACAATAGCTAATAACAATAGCCAATTAGCATTAACTAATTATAATAGCTAACGAAGAGGCAGAACAGTCTAGCAGTTAAATGATGGATTTATGGTTAGTGGTTATGTGACCTTGGGCAAATAACTTATCCTCTCAGTTTTCAGTTGCTTCATCTGTAATGTGGTGATAATAGCATCTCACTTGTGAAGTTGTTCTGAAAATTGAATGAGTTTCATAAAAAGCACGGAGCAGAGTGCTTGACTCATAGGAGACCTCAAATAATTGTTTCCCAGGTGCTTGCTGTGCATTAGGCCTTGTTGTGCTAAGGGCTCTGCAGAAATCACATCATACAGTGTCCCAGATACGGCCACTGCAATGCTGCTGTCTCACCTCATCTAGGCTTTGTGTTATAAAATTTGCCATCCTTCCTGCTGCTCCTTCGCATCTCCTCCATCTTTTCTCACATACTAATCTTCACCCTACCCCTAAGTGTCTGCTTCTATTGTGATTTCACCTAAAATACTCTCAGTCATACACTTTCCAGAATTTGGTACCAATACTCTGAGTTCTCCTGGAATTCTTACCAGATGCCTCTAATGCACAAGTATCAGAAGCTCTTCCCTCTAGTTATGAAGATATCATTTTAATCCTTTAATACTCCCACCAGTAAATGTTTTATGCTCCTGATATAGATAAATATGCATACTCCCAATATACATGTGGGATCAGAATGAAAAATAAAAAGCAGCCTAGGCCCTCGACAGATATAAAATCCAATTCGGAAACAAGAACTGTACAAAAACAAAAGCACTGTACAATGCTGTTTTGATATGTTAAAGTCTGGCCTCCCTAAGAAGAGTCTTACCTACACTCACTCCTGGCAGTTCAATAGACCAGAGTAAGGATCTAAAGAATGTACATTTATTGTTGTTTGGAAAATCTGAGCTGTGCATCTAGAAAACACAGTTATGTCAAGTGAGTTGAAAACAGGTTCCAGGGTTGGCCCTTCATTAATTAGTCTTTACAACTTCGTGGGAAGCTGGGGAAGCCACATGGCTCCTCTCTGCCCTAGTGCCTGGTACTAAGAAAGGAAACCAGGCCTGCTACGGATGAGGATGTTCACAGAGCAGAGCCATCACGAATTAGGTCAGCCCATAGTTCTGAAGCATGAGGAGCTCCTTATTTGCAGGATCTTCTGCATTTGTACAGAGCAGCATCGTCTTATGTTAATTAATTTTAAATGGCCCTTTGGCTGAGAACATCAAGTAGATTGGAACTCCAGACTTCCATCACCCCTCTGGTCAAGATTGAGAAGATGGCCTCCATTTGTTCTTTTTTTTTTCTTGGTGAAGAGGATCGGTCCTGAGCTAACATCTGTTGCCAATCTTCCTCTTTTTGCTTGAGGAAGATTGTCGCTGAGCTAACATATGTGCCAATCTTCCTCTATTTTGTCTGTGGGACACTGCCACAGCACGGCTTGATGAGCTGTGTGTAGGTCCATGGATCTGAGACCCGCGAACCCCGGGGGGGGTTCCAAAGCAGAGCCTGCGAACTTAACCACTACGCCACCAGGCCAGCCCTGGCCTCCACTTCTTTTTGTCCTGTTTAACCTCTGAAAATTTCAGTACTTCTCCATTGGATTGGTCCCTAATAAGAATCATGCCTGACAAATACATTTTACCCTCAACTCCCAAAGAGTCTACAATATGAAAAGGATTTGCTAAGGAGAGGTCATTTTGGAAACAAAGAAGAAACACGTTGCTGTGAAACATGGAGAACAAGTGGGATTCCAAGACTGAGGACACTGAAACGTGTGAGGGGGCAGCCAGGTTGGATCCTGCTGCCACAGTAGTTCACTGGGCAAATGCCTCACTCTCTGGCAACAGGAAGGGTTGATGCAGAACCAAGCTATGAATGAGATAAGCAGTGCAAAGTCTGAGAAGATGCCCAGCACCCCTAAAGCAACACCTCTCCATGGCAGGATTCCTTTCATTGGTTACATCTCTGCTGCCCCATTGGTAATACCCTCTGTCACCCATGGAGCCATTATTTACCCTCATGCATTTGTGTTAAAGAAGCAACATTAAGTAAAATACAAATTAACTATGAGATAAATAGATCTCATAGTTACTTAATATATGTATATATATGTGTATACAGACATGTATCTAGACATGTACACATATTCACATTTACATATATATTACATTTGAAGCATTTAATGGTTATATATCATACATAAAGTATTGCTTTTAAATTTCCTCATTTACTAAGTCACACATTAACTTACTTTAAGTTAATTATAAAAATTATATCATGATTAGCTTTGGTAATGAATATATATAAAACTGTAGTTTGAAATATAATTTCATATCACAGCATTCAATGTAGATACCACAAAATACTAATTTTTATGACCTGATATTTGGGATTCTTGCATTTTGCATAAAAAATAAAATGGTTTATTTTTACAATTTTCCTGTTGTGTTTCAAAATGAGTAAATGCAAGGGAAGGTTTATGACTCATATTTAGAAGTATTTCTTTCCAAATTACACTGTGTAAGTATGGTTAGTTCTTATTTCAATAAATAATATGCCAACTTGGATACAATAATCATTGCTATATTTTTCCTTTACAGCATTGGCTCCTAAAGTGCCATGGACAGTGTCCACGCTGTATGAGAAACAAATAATATGATTATAGCCCACAGATCTGGTGGAGATGATCTTAATGGGATTTTTGTGTGTCTCTTGTTTATTATTTATTATTTTTTTTTATTATTATTATTATTTATTTTTTTGTGTGTGTGTGAGAAAGACCAGCTCTGAGCTAACATCCATGCTAATCCTCCTGTTTTTGCTGAGGAAGATCGGCTCTGAGCTAACATCTATTGCCAATCCTCCTCCTTTTTTTCCCCCAAAGCCCCAGTAGATAGTTATATGTCATAGTTGCACATCCTTCTAGTTGCTGTATGTGGGACGTGGCCTCAGCATGGCCGGAGAAGCGGTACATCGGTGCGCGCCCGGGATCCGAACCCCGGGCCGCTAGTAGCAGAGCTTGCACATTTAACCACTAAGCCACGGGGCCAGCCCTGTGTCTCTTGTTTTCTAAATCAGCATTTCTTTGTCCTCCCTTGTAACCATCAGTGCCACTGGAGCAAGAATTAAACAATATATTACTAAAAATGAAAACACCTAAAATTGATGATGGCCCAAACCACCATGGTGGCTGGTGGTGTTCCTCTGAATAAGAAACTAAGGGAGGCACAAATGAGCTAACACTCATTTGTTCTCCACTAACTGTAGTACATGCCCACTTGATATACATCCTGAATCTCTCAGCTTTATTTTAAAATAATAATTATCCTACTTATTGAACTTTTGAAAAAAAATAGTCAGTTCAAAGAGACATCAGTTCCTTTGTGGGCCCAGAATACCATAGAGCTGGGAAATATAGGTGCACCCTATGACAGACACAGCTAGCTGCCTAGCTAATATCCTTTCTTACCTTCTCTCTTACTATTTTTACCTGCCTAGCCCTAATTTTATTTAGGGCAACTGTATCAGTTAGCTTTTGATGTATTATAATCCATCCCAAAACTTAGTGGCTTAAAACAACCACTATTCATAGTTCTATGAGTCAGCAATATGGGCTTGGTTCCGCTAGTAGTTCTTTTGGTCTCTGTGGGTCTCATTCACATGTCTGAGATCATCTGCTGGTCAGCTAAGCAACTCTGTTTCTGAGGATTGGCTAGCTATCAGCTGGGGTCACAGAGCTGATTGAGCCATGCGTCCCTCACCATGCAGCAGGATAGCCCCGGCTTGTTCCCATAGTGGATCAACACAGTTCTGAGAGAGCAAGACAAAGCACATACATTCCTTTAAGGCGTAGCCTAGAAACTGGCACAATGTCACCTCCACTTCATTCTATCGGCCAAAACAAGCTATACGGCAAGCCCAGACTTAAGGAGTGGGGAAACAGACTCCACCTCTTAGGGGGAGGAGGTTCAAAGTCACATTGTAAGGAAGGTGGAAAAAAAGAGGGAGATAATTGCTGTCATTTTTGCAGGCAATTTACCATAGCAGCAAGGTGTCCTGGTTAAAAACAAACAGACAGCAACAACGAAAAAAAAATTCCCAGCCTTCCTTATGTTGAAGGCTAGTCAGATAACATAACTCTGGTCCAGACAGATAAGTGAAACTTCTGAGAAGCTCCTTAATGGCAGAGAGACTGGGCTGGCTTACGTATTTTGCCTTGAATCTTCCACTTCTTCCCAGCAGGAATGCAGGAGCAAAGCCAGAGGTGCAGCAGCTATTCTGAAAGCTGGAGGCAACAATGATGAGCTTGGAAGCCACATCCTAAGATGGCTGAAGAGAAAGGAGAATGAAGAAAAATACAGCCTATTTCCTGACCACTTTTTACAGAAGAAAAATAAAACTCCTTACTTGTCTAACTCACTGTAGGTCATTTCTGTCACTCAGTGCTGAATGTACAAACTCACTGATACACTGTACAGCCACTTAGGGGAGAGAAACAGGAAAACATGTTTCCAGGCGGGTTCTCTGGATCACCATAGGCATCTGAGAGAAGGGTGAGCGTTAAATAGAACAAGGACACAAGGCTGGGAGAGACAAGCCCACCTGGATCCACCTTAGAACAAGACCGATGGCAGCCTGTTCTAGAGTACAGCCTAGAATTGGATAGAGACGTTTTCAAAATTATACATCTGAAGCAATATTTGGTGCCAAGGAGACAAAGATAAAAACATAGACAAAATAGAAACAAAAACAAGAAAGCTTACATATAAGATTTTCCCTTGGAAAATAGGAATGGCTTTCATCTACTATCCTTGTGGGAAAATCAATAATATTGGAGAACTGACAGCATTTATATGTTAAGGTCTTTGGAAATTCATTAATTCATTCAACAAATATTAATCAAGCTCTTGTATAACTGATTTATAAAGATTCTTTTTAAAATTAATTAATGTTCCCTTACTTCACAGGATATGAAAGGGCTCTCAGAAATGGTGACTTGGAAGGAGAATATAAGTTCTTTCCTTTTCCTTCCCTCCCCCTCCCTTTTCCTTCTCCCCTCTCTTCTCCTCCTCTTCTCTTACTTTTCCTTTCTTTTCATTCCCTTCCCTTCCCTTCAGGAAAGATAAGTTGGGAAGAAGAATCTCATTAACATTTTTTTTCCTTTAGGTCTTTGAGTCTCGAAGCATGGAACAAGGAATAATAGTGTTCTACTGAAGAAGTGTTCTATATGGAGAAGCTTTAGATGGTAAATAGACATGGCATTAAACAATGCTGAAACAAATGGTGAGAAGGTTTTGCTATTTTCCATTTTCTATTTCGTTGCATTTAATTAAAAAATTTAAATAAAATAGTTATGAATGGGTTGTAAAAAAATAACACAAAAAAATAGTCCCCTACCTCTTTCCTCCTTTCCTCCTCAATTCTCCTCCCCAGAGACAACCACTTTTACTTCTTTTAGCTGTTTTTTTAACAGTACTTCCTTTCATACAAATAAAATGCTTATGCTACTTTTTTGATTAATCACATTTAGAGTTTATCTTTTGACACTCTATAATTGCTAAAAATTCTTATATGGATTTAAAAATATGTCCGCAGATTCTCTGATACTCTTTGCTTGGCTTAATCCTCCTCCTCTCGAGTGTGGGCTGGAATTTACAACTCGCTTGTGACAAGTAGAACGAAGCAGATGTGACAGTGACTTGGGAGATCAGATCATAAAGAAGCACTGAAGCTTCCGTCATGGTCTCTCCTCTCTCCCTGTCTCCATCTCTCTCTTATCACTTGCACCAAGAGAAGCTAACTGCTACGTTGTGAGGAGAGGCTCAAATGGTGAGGATCTGAGGCACCCATCCAACACCCATTGAGGAACTGAGGCTTCCTGCCAGCCGCCACGTGAGTGAGCTTGGAAGCATTTCTTCCTGCCCCAGCCAAGTCTTCAGATGACTGCAGCCCCAGCCAACATCTGGACCATAACTTCATGACAGACCCTGAGCCAGAGCCATCCAGCCAAGCTGCTTCCAAATTATTGATCCACAGGAAATGTGAGGAGAATAAATGTTTATTACTTTAAGCCACAAAGTTTTGGGGTCATTTGTTATGCAGCAGTAGATTACTAATAAAGTACTTTAAAATCATTCCCCCCATATTCCTATTGTAGTTACCTAACATTTAAATTAATCAGTCACATCTGTTTATTTCATTAAACCTAAGTAAATGTTATTCAATAAGCCAATTATTGTATTATAATTACGTGTCCTTCCTTTTACAACTTTTTGTTTTTCCTGGAATTAATAATTGCCATTATTCTACCAGACCTAGTTATCTACGTATCTATCCTCATTACTTTTTCAAATATTTCATCAGATCTACCATACACCTCTCAGAAGTTTTCTTTACTCCAAGTGGCATATCATAAAACATCATCTAACAATTACTTACTTTTCCCCATGGAGACTTTTCTCCTAGAACTATTGTCTTCTTGCTCTAATCCAGATATGTTTTCTCTCAGCCTGTCACCCTAGGACTTGTCTTTTCTTCCTTCTGGGGCTTTCATTCACTACTCTTGCGTATCATGATCATTCTTTCTTGGATCTTATGTCTCTTGTGTCATTTCCTCCTTTACAGGAGAACATTATGAATAACTTCCTAAGTATTGTGCATGCTCTTTCATCATGTCTAATGTACAAGTGAAAATTGATAGTTTAACAACAGCTATTACTACCTTTATGTCTGCTCAAGATGTCTGAGCTGGAGGCTCTGTGTTGGGGAAGATGGAGCCAAATTCCATATACATGTGACAGAGAACAAGCCAACAGAACTTTTTGTACTTCAATATCCTTATCTCTAAAATGATGGATTTTGTAGATGATCTGGAAAATGAGGGACTTCTCAAATCTAATGGCCAAGGTGGGAATGGTTTACATCATTTTTATGTCCCAACTTTTTTTCTTTGATCTTAAAGATTACCCTTATAAAAAAACATTGGGAATGAGTCCTTGGGCTCTCTAGGTTCCTGCCCTTGAGTCATCATAATTCTTATACCTCCAGCAAATCACTTATTTTCCTCATGCATAAAATATTTATGTAAGCTTCCTCATTCATACAATAAAGGTAGTAACTATTTGCCACTAAAGTATAAACATTATTATGGAAATAGTGAAAAATATAAAATATCATGTCAATGCAAGGAACCATTATTTTTACTATCAGTTATTTCTCTTCTACATTCTATTACTTGAGAAGAGTTCAGAACCGCTGAGCCCTAATCAAGGTATTGCTATGAACTGAATTGTGTCCCCTCAAATTCATGTGTTGAAGCTCTAATCCCCTCTGTGACTGTATTGGAGATAGGGCCTTTAAGGAGATAATTAAAGATAAATAGGGTCATAAGAGTGGAGTCTTGATCCCATAAAACTGTTGTCCTTATAAAAGTGGAAGAGACATTACAAATGTGTCTCTCTGCCATGTGAGGACACAGCAGGAAGGTAGCCATCTGCAAGCCAGAAAGAGAGTTCTCACTAGAAGCCAATAACTGTCTAAACCTTGATCTTGGACTTTCCAGCCTCCAGACCTGTGAGAAATAAATTTCTGTTGTTTAAGCCCCCCAGTCTATGGTATGTCATCATAGCAGCCCACGATGACTGGCAGGTACCTAAGAAAAACCTCAGCCTTTTTTCTTCAGTTTTAATTTTCAGCACTTTGTTCAAATGGACATGCACTACTAATTTTCCTTCTTTCCCAGAATTTCATATATTGATATTGACATTCTACTGCAGCCATGTGAAGTATTAACCCTTGAGTCACCACATCAGTGCATCCTTGTATAATTATGAGAATGTCTTATTTGTACTAGTTCTTAAAAAAAAATGCAAGCATTCCAGAAACTGAAAAAAATACTTCTGAGGTTCCATGCCATGGCTGTTGTATCACTTAAGTGTTGCCGTGATAATGCTATATAAAACCACCCCAAAACTCAGTGTCTTAAAACAATAGTTTTTTATTCTCTCAGATACTCATGGAGAACCTTCAGCTGGTAGACAACTCTGCTTCAGGCTATGGGATCGGGGTGGCTCTGCCTTTCACTACAGGTCTGTGCAGAAGCTGATGCAGCTCTGCTTGATGTGTTTTCATTCCCCTTGTACCAGCAGACTTCTTCTTTTCATGGCAATGACAGAGGCTTAAGGGGGAATCAGAAACACTCAAGGCCTCATGTGATTTGGAATTGACGTGTCACTTCATCCCCATTCCATTGGCTGAAGCAAGACACATGGGACAGCCCTAAGCCAAGGGGCTGGGAACTATACTTTGCTTACAAAGCCATGGCAAGGTGTGCATGCAAGGAGCGGTAGAGAATTGAGGACAACCATGTAGTCTACCCCTGAAACACAGAAGTAACCACAGTTTGTTCGTTTGTTATTTTCATTTTTCCATCCTTCTAAAAATACTCTCTTCATTCCAAGAGTTTCTGGTACTCTCTGTGGGCTTTCTCACCATTTGCTGATCTGGTCTTCCTTTCCACTCTTCCCTCCCTAACTTTTAGAGCTGGGCCCCATGTATGGGTTCTTTTTGGCCCCACATATTGGGGTCCATCATGATTCTACACGTGAGACTTGAAAGAATTTGAAAAAAGTCTGTGTTGCTAAACACCTGTGCTTTGGTGTTGTAGTTTGAATTGTGTCCCCCAAAATCATATATTCAAGTCCCAAACCTCGGTAGCCCCAACATATGTTTAAGTCCCAACCACTGGAACGTGACTTTATTTGGAATTACGGTCTTTGCAGATATAACCAAGTTAAGATGAGGTCATATTGATTAGGGTGCGCCTAACCCAATAACTGGAATCCTTGTAAGGAGAGGGAAATTCGGACACAGGCATTTGGACACAGGCACCCAGAGAGGAGAATGCCACGTGAAGACCGAGGCAGAGACTGGAGCGCTGTGTCATCTACAAGCTCAGAACGCCAAGGATTGCCAGCAACCAGAAGCAAGGACAGAGGATGGAACAGATCTCCCTCAGAGCCCCAGAAACCAACTCTGCCGATACCTTGATTTTGGACTTCTAGTCTCCAGAAGTGTGAGATGATAAATTTTTGTCATTTTAAGGCACACAGTTTGTTTTACTTTGTTATAATAGTCCTAGGAAACTAATATACTTATGTATAATTTAGTTCTTTCCTTATTCATCTGTAAATATGTACCTATATTGTGCCTTATTTACAGTAATTTTATTACATTCTTCACCTTCTTGCCCCATCACTGACTACCAGTCAAAGGAATTGCTTTTCTTTGTTTTGCTGTGTTTATTCTGTTTTCTTTTAAGTAGGTCTGGCACTCAAGTTAAAGTGGTGGCCCAAATACCACATCCCTTCAAGAATTAGAATGCTGCTTCTGTCCCACCATCGTCTTTCCTTCCTCTGCCACATAATGTTTCCAGCACTGACTCCTCACTTGCCTGCACCTCCAGACTCCACTTACTGAGTCCTCCACTGATCTCCTTCTCTGAACTCTTTGGGTTCAGGGCTGGTCCACCATCAGCTGAGCTGATTTCTGATGGGGCACACGGCATAGAAGCCTTAGAAGATTCTTAGGTACAAGCAGAAAAAGAGGATTAAGACTCATCTAATAGCATTTTTTTAAAGCTGCCCAGAACCAGGAATCTATGGCATATCAGCCATTTTGAAAAGGGAATTGGTGGAATTGTTTTGTAGGGGAATTTCTAAGAAGAAGCTGAGAAATCTATAGACCCACATGAGACAAGAAGTCTTACCACACAGGGAATGACTGTGGGGTTGGTTTTCTCCCCCTTATATAAAAAACGAAAGAAATTTTTATATAGGGTGTCTTGCCTTATACAAGGAAAACCAGCCTTCAAGTTTATTAGAGTATTTATTGCAGCGATAAATGGGTTGTAGACAGGGGAGGATAATCCAGGAAGGAAATCAGAAAAATCATTGGTTAATCTGAAAGAACTATTAACAGAAATTTAAAACTACCCTAAAATTAAGTTTTACATAAAAATAAAAAAATAAACTCATTGTTCAATACATATATGTATATCTTTTATTTTTAAACTTTTATAAAAAAGACAGTTTTGAGAAAATTTAAAATCTATCCTAGAGCAAGTTAGAAAAAAGACAATACAGCTTGGTTAAATAAACATCATTTGAAAGAGTAGAAATGGAAAACATAATTAAATGGTAATAATTGGATAGTGGAATAGAATATGAATGCCAAACATACTCAGAATTTGGAAGTAGTGATTGAAGGGGTGCCATGGGAGAAAAGGAAGTTGTAGATACACTGGCTTTATGATTATGGGAAACGAGCACAATAGTGTAACCTAATTCCAGTACTAATTTCTGTATCAGTCAGCTTAGACTAGTTATGCTATAATAATTAACATCCCAAACATCTCAGTGGCTTATACAATAAAGGTTTTATTTTTGCACAGCATTGTGGGTCAAAGTTTGGTTCTTCACTCTGGGTTTCAAGCTAAAGGAGAAACTCTGATGTGGACTGTCCAGCCCCATGACAGGGAGAAAATCAATGGTGGACCCATGAGATGGCTCTTAGGCCTTCCATGCAGTACTGGTGAACATCATGTTGCTGATCTTACATCAGTGTAGGATGGAACAACACTCTCTCTTGGAAGAGCAGTAAATAATTAGTAACAATAATGTAATCTTTCACGAAGGGGAACGGAAAAGTAATGGGTACTTAAAACTTTAAGAGGAAAAAAAATCCTTGCCTGCCAAAGTTATTTATTTATTTTTTATTAATAGGGTAAACATAAATTAGAAAAGAAATCACAAATAAAATAATTATTTTTAAGGAAAATTATGTGATGAAAAGTTATACCGAGTGCAGCAATTGTTACAATACTTGTAAACAGTTTCCATTAATCTATAGCATGCCTCAAAATTATTTAAAAATCAATAATATGCAGCTTACAAGAGATAGACTTAGACTTAGAGCAAAAAGATAAAGTAAAGCTAAAAATAAAGACTAGGCAGATGTAAATCAATCCACCTCAAATAAAAAGAAATAAGAAGAGATGATAATAACAGATCACAATGCAAAGGGAACATATTTGTTCACAGAGTAACCGTGTTAAAATATCCTTCAGATGAGGTCACGTTGTCCTCAAACCCTGGACCTCATGAACAAAAGCATGGTTGTTTTCTACGACATACAGGAGCCTAAATCTACTGGCTCATCTTTTCTTGACTTCACCTGTATGATTTCATCTCCTGTGACCTACCCTCCCTTTCACTCACAGCCACATTGGAATCCTTTGCACTGGCTGTTCTATTTGCCAGAAGGGCTCTTTCCTAATGTATCTCCTTCAGGTCTTCATAGAAAACACAATTACAATGAGACTGACTCTGGCCATGCTGGCCAAAACCTCAGTCCCCTGTCTTCAGATTCCTTATCTTGAGGTTGCCTTCTTTTCCTCCTCGGCACTATTTTATTTATATATGGTATATGTACTGTCAAATTTCCTTACCAAAATATAAGCTTCAGAAAATGAGGATTTCTATATGTTTTATCAATACCGTATATCCTAGAAGTGTCAGTGAATGTTTTCTGTAACGGGCCAAACAGTAAATATTTTAGGCTTTGGGGGCCAGGTGGTCTCTGTTATAACTACTCAATCTGCCACTGAGATGCAAAAATAGTCATGGATGATACAGAAATGAATAGATGAGTGAGGCTTTACTCTAATTAATATTTATGGACCCTGAGAAATTTTATATAATTTTCAAGTGTCACAAATATTATTCTTCTTTTGATTTCTTTTTCAAGCACTTAAAAATATAAAAACCATTCTTAGTTCAGAAGCCATAGAGAAGCTGGCAGCATGCCAGATTTGGCCCATTCATCATAATTTGCAGACCACTGCTCTTAAAGAATGCTTGGCGTGTAGTAGGTATAAAGTAAATATTCGTTGAATGAATGAATGTGAAGATAAAGGCAATGTTTATAACTGAATATTTAATAATGAAGACGAGTAACAAATATGTTAAGCAAGAATTGATTGAAATGAAATAATCTACAAAATCATAACTATAATAATTGACTTTTATTTCATCATTATTGATCTGACAAATGAAAATATAAAGTGTGTCAATGCGATAAATTATACAATAGAGGTTATAGACATATGCTGATTTTACTTACTACAATCAGAAAGCACAACTTTGCAAGTACTCAAAGAATGTCTATGAACGTTGTGTCAGTTTTTAAAAATGGATGCACATTCCTTGGCACTCTTCACATCGAGGTAGGGTCTCTGTCCACTCAAGTTGAATCTGGGTGGCCTTGTGACTGATTTGACTACAGAGTAAGTAGAAGTGATGCTATGTGATTTCTGAGACTAGGCCATTAAAGCCACACAGCTTCCACCTGAATCTCCTGGAATGTGCATTCTCTAAATGCTTCTCTTTGGATACTACATCTCAGAACCCAGCTGCCATATTGTGAAGAAGCCCAAGCCATTTGGAGACGTTACGTGTAAGTGCTCAAGTTGACAATTCAAGCCAAGCCCAGCCTTCAAGTCATCCCAGCCCAGGTTCAAGTCATCCCTGCCTATGCTCTGGAAGCCCCCAGATAATGACAACCCCCCAGACATTCAAGTCATCCCAGCCATAGTCTTCCTAGCTGAGGCCGCAGACACCACGAAGCGTAGACTAGCCATTCTTGCTGTGGTCCTTCTGAATTCCTGACTCAGGAAATCCATGAACATATTGAAATGGTAGTGTTGAATGACCCCTCATTTCCAGTGGTTTTTTACTGAGCAACAGTTTCTAGAAAATAATTACTCATAATGTCAGGCCAAAAAGAAAATTACAGTATAATTCAATAAAATAAAATAAAAATTCAGATGACTCATAAATATAACTAGAAATTGAAGCATAGATATAATACAAAATCTAAACTTACTTTAACAACAGTGCCCTGAAAAGTAATTCAGTGAAAAACATAAGACTAGGCTCTATAGTTTCCTTAAATACAAATAAATTGAAGTTTTAGAGAGTACCAATGAAGGAAATAATATAGTACAGAGAAGAAAAGGAAATTCTGAAAAAGACTCTGCCTCAGAACCACACATTGTATTTGATTATTCACACGACGAACCAATTGTGAAATTCTGCAACTTTTAGCGGTATTTCCATTGTTTCTTCCTTTAAAGTGCTACAGACCAGATTCATCTTTTCTCAGCTCCGGTGCTTCATTACCTGAATAACTTCTCTCTGGACTTCAAGCCTCTTGTTCTTCAAAACAGCTCTCCTTCCACCTCCAGAGGCTTTTATTTGAAGCAGAAGAACACAGGTTGCATCATGTCACTCCCTTCTTCAAAAAGCTTTAATGGGATCCTTTGTGTATAAAATAAAGTCTAACATCTTTAGCATGGCAATCGAGGCCTTCAAAGGCTACCTCCAAATGCTTATCCAGTCTCATCCCCTATTAAAATCCCCACCTTCTATTCACATATTATTCGCTATGTTAATAGTGTGGGTATTAGTTGAACGCATCATTCATACACAATACCTTAGCCAAGGGTGTTCATAATAGTGATGAAGACGGTGACACTTAGAAATTTTGGGTTTTAGAAAGGATTGTTTTGAAGGCAATTCACAAAACACAAATTGAATAATCCTATTCTTTAGAAAAGGGACTTTAATGGGAGCCAGTCCCATGGCCTAGTGGTTAAGTTCAGCCCTCCGCTTCAGTGGATCGGGTTCCGTTCCTGGGTGCAGACCTACACCACTCATTAGCAGCCATGCTGTGGCGGTGACCCACGTACAAAATAGAGGAAGACTGGCACAGATGTTAGCTCAGGGCCAATCTTCCTCACCCAAAAAAAAAAAAAAGGACTTGATTGGCTCATGTATATGAGAAGTTGAGGTGTATCTGGTTTTAGGTAGGGCATGGTCTAGGGATTCTTATGATGTCCTCAATCTCTCTCCATCTCTCCATCTCTCAGAACAACCTTCCTCTGTGTGGGCTTCATTCTCTGCAGGTGTTAATTCCTAGTACTCTGGGATTACATCTCATCATCTTTGCTTGGCAATACCAGTAGTAAGTAAGCTATTTTCCTAACTGCAACAAAAGTCCTAGAATTGGTTTCTATTGACCTGGATTGGATTGCAATTCCATCCCCACAGTTAGAGGGAAGGAATTCACTGCTTAGCCAGGCTTAGGAAAGCAGATCTGGTGGTACAGTCAACACAATCAAAACATATACAGTGAACCTGGAACAAGGATAGTTATCCCAACATAGTGTCACAGCAGGAAGAGGAATGAATGCAAGACACACATGAACAGCACTCATCTATTGCACAATGTATCAAAACGTTGAAAAAACATTCTATTTGGTGTAGAAGTGTAGAAGCTATCTAAAGGAGCGCCCATAAAAGCTATCTTTGAACATTTACTCATGAAAAAGAGGGAACAGACTTGGTCTTTGCAGCTCTGGAGGGTATGCATAGGGCTAATGAGTGGAAGTAGAGGGAGAGATTTTGGTTCATAAAGAGGAAGGTGTTTCCTTCAAAAAAATGGGACAGGCTGGCTATGAAGTAGAGAGCATGGATGCAGCAGAATCCAGGAGAATGAAAGTTAGAAGAAAACGTTCAGCTCTATCATGAGGCAAAGACTCTGGGGTCATGAATAGGGAGTCAATTGGCACTTGCACATCTGACTGGATGTGTTTAGAATGCACTGGAGACATGAAGGCACCCCAGGAAACTTACTTTTCCCTGTTCATACACCAGTTTCCAGGGTTTTGAGTGAGGTGCAAAGCAGGCCCATGGAAACATGTGTCAATCATTGTGCAGGCCAGTCAATCATATAGGCCTACTATTCAGTTGTTCAATAAGTGACTCAGCGAATGACATGGATTTGAGTCCTCACTACACATTTAATTTTACATAAATAATCTACTGAATTATTTGTTCTGTATGAGGCTCCATTTCTTCATCTATAAGGAGAAATAATCAGACATTCCTACCCATGACAATGCTTTAAAGACCAAATAAGGCTGCTTTATCTAACGCAGGATTCAAGTGGCCATTGTTACTACTATTAAATAGTCTGTGTCTTTTGCTGATAATTTGGGTAATAAACTAGTTACTTCTTACTTGACTTTGAGAAGTTTACAATGAAGGAGGGAAAAACATTAATAAACATAAATTAAGAGTTAATTTAACTACATAATAGTAATTTGCATGCAATCTTGTAACTGATTATATTTCTAAATCAATCTTATTTTACTCTAAAAATAATGAGTAATTTGATTTCAGCTCTCTCTCCTCAACACCCACTCCCTACCTCCTTCCCATAAACTATTTTTATTAAGTATTTATCAATTCGTCTGATGAGTTTCTCATGCAAAACAAGATAAAAGTTTCTCTCATTTCTTCTCATAGCGTCTGCTTGAGAAATGATGCTGTGCAGAACTTAGAGCACAAAAATATGTCACTAGAATATTAAAGCAACACAGATGATTAAAATATCATACCTTGCCCGTTTCTTTGGCAAGCTGAAGGAAGAAACAAAAATGAAATATTAGCATGCGTTTTTCACATGAATACGTTGGGAAAAAAAGAACTTCCAAAAAACCCCATTTTTATTTTGTTTTCACTTATATTTTATATTTTTTAAATCTTCAAAATTTATCTTGAGGTTTCTCCTAAATAATAGCTTGGACAACCCAGACATGGAATATTTAATAAGTCAGACTTAGAACAGCATAACAATTTTTTTGACCAAGGAAAGAATACCAAATACTTTCTTCTCAGTATTCAGGAAATTTGTCCTGAGATAACAGATTTAATTTTATTATATCTAGCTTCTTAAATAAACATAGGCTCAAAATTAAGGATTCTTTTAATGTCTCTTAAATATAAAAATCCCTTGAATCCATTTTTATTTGGTAAAGGACAAAGGTAATTTATCCACATGAGGTCAAGATAAGTCATCTGATACAATTTTTACTACATAATAGTTTCTTTAAGATATAATTCACATACCATAAAATTTGAAAATTTAAAATAAACAATTCAGTGGGTTTAAGTATATCCACAGAGTTGTGTAACCATCACCACAGTCCAATATTAGAATATTTTCATTACCCCAAAAAGAAACCTCATACCCATTAGCAGTCACTCCCCATTCCCTCCTCCCACCAGCCCCTAGCAAACCACTAATCTGTTTTCTGTCTCTATGGATTTGCCTTTTCTGGACATTGCATATAAATGAATCATACAACATGTGACCTTGACTGGCTTCTTTCACTTAGTACGTTTTCAAGGTTCATCCATGTTGTATCATATATCCATACTTCATTCATTTTTATGGCCAAAAAATATTATATCATATGAATATGCCAGATTTTATTTATCCATTGATCAGTTGGTGGATATTTGGGTTGCTTCTACTTTTTGGCTATTATGAATAATGCTCCTATGAATATTTTATACTAGTGTTTGTGTGGACATATGTGTTCATTTCTTTGGGGTGTCTAGGGGTAGAATTGCTGGGTCGTACAATAACTCTTTGTCTAACCATGTGAAAACTGTCCATTTGTTGTCTAAAGCAGCTGTGCCATTTTATATTCCTAGTAGCAATGTATGAGGCTCCCACTTTCTCCATATCCTCACCAACACTTGTCATTATCTGTCCTTTTGATTATAGCCATCCTAGTGGATGTGGAATGTTATCTCATTGTGGTTTTGATTTGCATTTCCCTGACAGCTAATGATGTTGAGCATCTTTTCATGTGCTTATTGACCGTTTGTATCTTAACTGGAGCAATGTCTATTGAAATCTTTTGCCCAAAAGATTAAGATTAATTGGGTTACTTGTCTTTTTGTTGTAGAGTTGTAAGAATGATTTATATATTCTGGATACTACAACTTTATCAGATATATGACTTGCAAATATTTTCTCCGATTCTGCATGTCGTCTTTTCACTTTCCTGATGGTTTCCTTCGAAGCACAAAAATGTTTAATCTTGATGAAGCCTAATTTATCTCTCTTTTCTTTTGGCAACTGTGCTTTTGGTGTCATATTTGAGAAGACTTTGCCTAATCCAAGGTCAGAAAGATTTACTACTACATTTCCTTATAAGGTTTTAATAGTTTTAGCCCTTACATTTAGATTTGTAATCCATTTTGAATTAACTTTTTGTGTATGGTATAAAGAGGTACAAACTCATTCTTTTGCATGTGGATATCCAGTTGTCTAAACTCCATTTATTGAAAAGACTATTCTTTCCCCATTGAATCATCTTGGTATGTAATTTTGGCTTTGAACTGGTTGTGAAAACTCTAAATAACCTAATCTAGACGTTTTGAACTGCAGTGAATCTAGATTGTTCAATTTTCCATTAGAGTTTTTTTTTCATTTGATAGTCCTTTAAAAAACATAGATAATTCTTCAATCCTAAACTTTTAAGGGCTTTTGGATTATTTCCCAAAGCAACCTAATTTTCACTATCTCTGAAAATGTGGCAGTTCTTGGAACTATTTGTTGACTTTCTTGAATATTGCTCAGCAACTCCTTTTCTCTGTTACTTGGAGAACTGAATGTCCTAACTACTGCTCCCTTGTGAATTTTCCAGTTGACAAAACCTCATCTTTAATCCCAGTTCAATTTCCCAGTCCTTTTTTGTTCTAGTATATCTCAAGGCAGGTTTGACGTGCAAGACATTGTAAAGCATTACCTGTTTTCTGTCTCTATGGATTTGCCTTTTCTGGACATTGCATATAAATGAATCATACAACATGTGACCTTGACTGGCTTCTTTCATATTGGCAGATTTATGTGAACATAAATAGGTGAGAATATGTTTAGCAAGAACATTTTTACCACAAGACATGAAACAATGAAAACAGCATCACATAAATTTTATGTACTGAAAAACTCATCATCCACTTAAAGATATATTTATTAAATATACTCTATTAATCAAAAGATATACTAAATTTTCTTGTCTAGCCATATCTCAAGGATCTTATCCACTATAAGCTTGTTAGTATTCACAAACTTCCTATGAAATGGTAGTAGTCAAAATGCTCTATTTACAGGAAGTGTATCAGTTAGCTTTTACTATATAACAAACACTCTACAACATAAAACAATGGCTACTTGCTTAGCTCACAATTCTATGGGTCCGCTGGACAGTGCATCTGATCTTGGATTGTTCAACTGGTCTCGGCCAGGCTCACTCAGAAAACTATGGCCAGCAAGCAGGTCAGCTGACAGCTAGATAATCTATCATAGCCTCACTCACATCCTGGAGGTCCGTCAGCATTCGGGGAGCATGTGCTTCTCATCATTCAGCAGCCTGCCCAGATTGCTTCACATAGAAGTCTCAGGATCCAAGAGTAGCAAAAGAGAGCAAGCCCCAATTTACCAGCATTTTTCAAGCCTCTTGTACCACATTTGCTACCATTCCATTAGCCGAAGCAAGTCACAGGGCCAGCCAGATTCCAGGGGAAGGGAAAAATCCACCTCTAGATGGAAACAGCTGCAAAGCATGTGGCTAATTTTGCAATCTACCACAGAAAGCAAAACAAGGGCCATTTCACAGTGGTAACAAAATAAGGTCTTTAGCATGAGGCTTCTAATGATGAGTTTTGTATATGTACTACTATTTAAACTTTTCTGCTATTTCTGGATAATTCTTTCAACAATTATTTTTGGCTTAATTGAGAACTTTTATTAGTTATTTTTTGAGAGAGATTGGCCCTGCGCTAATATCTGTGGCCAATATTCTTCTTTTTTCTTTTTTCCTCCCCAAAGCCCCAGTACATAGTTGTGTATCATAGTTGTAGAGTTGTAGCCCTTCTACGTGGGACACCACCTCAGCATGGCTTGATGAGCGGTGAGTATGTCCGTGCCCAGGATCCAAACTGGCGAACCCCAGGCCGCCGAAGCGAAATGCGTAGACTTAACTGCTATGCCACCGGCTGGCCCCTAGTTATTATTTTAATAGATGTGATGCAAGCATGTAGAAAGAAAACAGAAGGAAAAAAAAGAAAGGTACAAAATGAAAAGAAAAGCTCTCCCTCATTTCTTGTCTTATTCCCACACCCCTCCACATCCTCTCCTCACAGACAACAATTTTTGTGTAGTTCTCCCTTTAGGTCTTTGGAGGTAATACTAAGTAAAATGTTTGTGCCTTTATGTCTCGATTTATCGACACTAAGCAGTGTCTGTTCAGGCTCTATGTTGACACAAGAAATAATTCATTTATTTTCTCTATATCTCTCCTATCTACTTCCTGTTCTTCCTTCTATGTTTGTTGATTACATTTTTAGAAATTTTAAATCATATACTAAAATCTCTATTTTAGACACAACAGCTTTAAGCTGTAGCTCTCAATTTCTCACCATACAAGATGAGGTATTTAATGTTCTGACATCTTTCTACTTGGCTTTCACAGCCTCCACCTCTGCCACTTGTCAGAATCTGCCAAGCATTGCATTGCTTTGACAATGTTGTGTAGCGTTTATATTCCGACCTCTATGTATAATCAAGTTTTGTTTCCATAGTTTGGTTCTGGAAATCATGAACCAATAAACAATATTAAAAATATGATGACTTTGCAGAAATCAGTGGTGTGATTGAACTCACAAAAAGACACTCATGTTTCTTAACCTGAGTCACTTGAAGAAGAATATTTCAATCAAGGTGAAATGTGTTCTATTACATTCCATCACTCATTCATTATAATGACATATTTCAGTTTTCTTCAAATTTGTAAGATGATTTCCTTATACAATTTTATAAATCTATTGGAAAATTTTATTGCATTTCTTTTTTTTCTAGCTGTCAGAAAGAGAGTACATATTTGTATTTTATCACATTCTTAAAGCACCCACTTTCCTTATCACACTACTTATTAGAAGATATAAAATGCTTCTAGGCCATAAGCACAGCTGTCTTCTTATTTCTTTTTATTGTTCTCCTAGGTTAGTTCTATTGTTTCCTAAGGCCTTTGAATTCTCCTGGATTCTTTTAGAAATGGTATATAAGAGATGAATTTAACGAGTCCTTACATAAATGAATGTATATTTTATTTCCTAGAATTCTAGGCTCCCGTTATTTTTTCCCTCAGAATTTTGAAGGCATAATTACACCATCTTTTAAGATACAAGGGTGCTGATGTGAGAATTTTAATGCCAATCCAATTCTTAATCTTCAGTATGCAATGCAGTTGTGTTTATTTAAAAATTTTTAATTAGGTATAATATGCATACAGAAAAGTGGACAAATTATAGCTTGATGAATTATCTCAAAATGATCACATAAGTATAATCACACTAGTCAAGAAATAAAACATTATCTGGCCTCAGAAGCCCCCTTTGTGTCGCCTTTTCAATTCCTCCCCGCTTCTTCCCATAAGGCATCATTATCCTGATTCCTAATACCTTAATCATTGTGCCTATTTTTGAAATTTATATAAATAGAAACAAAATACTATATATTCTTTCATGACTGGCTCCTGTCACTCAACATTAAGTTTGTGAGATTTATCCACACTGTTGCTTATAGAAGTGATGTATTCATTTCAATTTCTGAATAATGTCATCTTATGAATGTATAAAAACTTATCATTTCTAAGGTTTACACACATTTGGGTTTTTTCCAGTCTCTGGCTATTACCAATAACGTTGTTAAGGACATTTTTGTTTGGTGCACATATATTCACATTTCTAATGTGCTCTATTTTACTCCATCTAGGATAATAGAGTGCGATTATATTAAGTCTTAGAAGATATTACCAAATCATTTTCCAAAGCAGTTGTACCAGTGTCACTCTTACCAGCAACTACGAGAGTTCTATTTTCTCTAAATCTTTACCAACACTTGGTGCTGTCGGTCTATTTAATTGTAACTATTCTGACCGGTGTATAGTGGTATTTTGTTTTTCAAAATTTAATTGGGTATCTTTTTGATACCTGTCTCGGCCTTTTGTTATACAGCTGGTCAAGTCTTCTGCCAATTTTCCCATTGGGTTGATTGTATTTTTTTAACTGATTAGTAGGAGCTCTTTGCATATTCCGGATAGGAGCTTGCATTTGGTTACATGTGTGGCAATTATCTTCTCCCACTCTTTGGCTTACCTTTTATATTCTTTTAGTAATAGGTTTCAATGAACAGAAATAATTGATTTCATCGATCTTTTTCTTTATGGTTACTGTCTTTTGTGTCCTCTTTAAGTTCCTTACACTTAGGTGATGAAGTTATTCTATTGTCTTCTACAAGTTTTGTTCTTTTAACACTCACATTTCTAGCTACAATTAGCTGAAATTGATTTTTGTGAAAGGTAGGGGTCAAGATTCAAATTTTCCATATTGATATCCAATTGACTGGATACTATTTATTAAAGGGAAAAAAGTCTCTTTTGCTTCTGGGTTGCAATGCCAACTTTGTCGTAAATCAAGTAACCATTAATACATGGGTCTGTTTCTGGACTCTATTCTGTTTCATTGTTCTATCAGTTAATCCTGGCACCACTACACTCATTCTCAATTTATGGTAGCTTTAAATTGATAGTGTAGGTAGGTTTGGTAGTATAAGTCTTCCAACTTGGTATTTTTTAAGATAGTTTTGATCATTCTTGATGATCCACATTTTCCATATAAATTTTAGAATCAATGTGCCGATTTCTACAAAATAACCTGCTGTGATTTTGATTGAAATTTTATTGAATATATAGATACATTTGAGTAGAACTGACACCTTAACAATATAAATCCTTCCTTTTCATGAAAATGGTATCATCATACATTTTTATTTTATTTTTTAACAACATCTTATAATTTTCTAGTTAGAGGCCCTACACATTTTTATTAGACTTATGCTATGCATTTGATCAATAGTATCATGTATTTTAACTTTATGTTCTAAACATTTGCTGTTATTATCCACGACACATGATTTTGATGATCATCTTATATCCACTGACCAAATTAAATGTTACTTCTGAAGATTCCTTTAGATTTTCTACATAAATAGAGCAATCAAATCATGCTGTCTCCAAATAACAACAGTTTTATTTCTTCTTTCCCAATTTTAACAATATTTATTTGTTTGTTTTTGCCTTATTGCAGTGGCTAGAACATCTTTTACAAGATTGAAAATATGTGATGATATCAGACATTCTTATCTCAACTCCAGTCTTGGGTTTATTTCCCTAGATACCCAGGTTTAGGTTAAGATAGCTTCCTTTCATTCCTAGTTTGCTAAGGATTTTTTTATTTTATCATAAATGATAAAATGAATGAACTTTATGAGCTGCTTTTTCTGCATCTGTTGCAGTGATTATATAATTTTTTTCCTATGTCTGTTAATAAGATAGAATACATTGATTGATTTTTTTAGTGTTTAACCAACCTGCATTCCTGGAATAAACTTAACTTGGTCCTGATCCTTTTCATATACTGATATATATTGCTTGCTAATTTTTAAAGGATTTTTTTCACCTATTTCCATGCAAGATATTGACCTGTTATTTTTCTTTGCTTGGAATATGATTTCCAGGTTTTGTTATCAAAGTTATGCTGGCCTAGTAAATGAGTTGCAAAATGTTTCCTCTTTTACTACTCTTTGGAAAGTCTGTGTAAAATATGTATTATTTCTTTCTTAAATATCAGGAGGAATTTTCTGGAGAAGGTATCTTTGCTTGAAGTGTTTTTCTTCTTCTTTAAATATTTTACTAACAAATTTAATTTATTCTATTATGGATTCAGTTTAATGATGTTTCTCTCTTTATGGGTACAATAGCATCTCAAATACCTCTAAGGATCTTAAACTTAAGTTCACATCTCTTTCCCTGAGTTATTTATGTATCCTCTTGAGTCTACTGGTCTTTTTGCTTATCTTGTTCTTTCTCCTTTGTGTTGCCATTTTCTTCAAACACCTGGAAACGTTGGTTATCCAGCGATTGATTGTAGAACGACTAGGTTAATAACATCAGCAGCTGGCTTGGGTGTGCTCAGTCCTTACCAACGTCTACACTAAAGGAGAGGATTCAGTGTAAAATCTCTGTATGTTATTAAGGGTGTCAACTGGCAGCCTTCTCTTTCACTCTCTGATAAGAGAGCATGCAGGAAGCTGTGCCCCTCCTCCAAATGACATGATAAGATGGGTCCTAATCTAGAGAGCTAACCCCTGTTCTGAATGCCCAGGCTCTGCCTAGAACTTCTCTTTAGAGAGCGTCTCCCTGGCTTTATCCTGGGAATGAGTTCTGCAGCTGCACTCAAGGGATGATGGAGGGCTGGAGAGGCTATTCTATAAGCCACTTAGCAAAGAAATCAGCCAGCCCCCTACTTTCTGTCCTTTCCCTCACTTCTGCTCTCCATGTCAGCCAAATTCACCGGCTGCAGCATGAAGAACTCCACGCTCAGCTACCAACTTCTCCCGAGCTCATTCAAATCACCCAGTCGCATGATTATAACTACCTTCTGTCTTCCAGAAATTTGTCAGCATCTTCGTTCTGCTGCTGTTCCTTTCTCCTGTTATAATTCTTTTCTGTCATTTCAATGCTTTTTAATTTTATTTGTGAGTTTTTTTAAAAACAGGACTAAAAAGTTTAGTCAGGCAGGATTCTTGAATTTAAATATTTAAATTTTTTAAATTCGAATATTGTTTAATAGTTATTAATGTTATACCAATAACATGCAACTAGGGAATTTAAAGTGATAGTAGAGTATGTTCAAGATTATTTTTACTACACCTGAGAGATAAAACACACAAACACACATGCAGGTAGGGAGAAGGGAGAGTGAAAACAAGAAAGAGAAGGTATAAAATTTAGGACAATATCCAGGCAGCTGTCTAGATAGTTTCCTGGTTTTAACGAAAAAGAATCAGAAATATGCTGAAAAAAGATTTAAAATTTGCCTATGCTATAAATCTTCACAAAAATCAGAAATTAACAAACATTATAAGGTCTATGTCTGCTAAAAATATTTTATCTTCATTTTACTCACGCAAATCAAGAGATTATGCATATTATGCATATGTGTGAGATATATCACCAAGGAATGTGCTAATTTATCAATAATTACTCATTGTATTAACATGATAACTTTGTGCGTATCCTATTTTAAAGGCATGTATATCATTGACCTTGAAAATGAACACATACATCTCCAACTTCCCTTTCCCTGACTCTACCCCAGTGCCAACCTCTTTTTCTGACAGCTAATCTACACGGAACTGGAAAAGTTAAAAATAAATAAGGGGCAACCCTGGGCCCAAGACTGATGAGTAAATGATTTAATTGGCAATTCCCACCTATATAGGAAACCACTTTGGTAAGTTATTTTATAGGGCATAAAGAATTCTCATATTATGCCACTTGTTAATTTTCAAAACATATTTCCTCAATCTGCAAAAATATATCGTTTTCAAGATGTGATGGTTATTTTCCATTTGCCTATGCCAGTTCCCTTCTTCCACTCTCTGCCCTGCTCTGTACCCTAGGAGGTCTCTTCCTACGGACAGTCTCTCCTAGACCCACTTGCCAGCTGGTTTCCACTTGGGTTAGGACACTAGTGAGTAATGGCAGATGAGAGGATGGGAGGTGAGAAAAGTCAAAGGATTTCTTTCTGCTCCCTTCCTGCTTCTGCAAGTGGTCTCTGACGGTAGCTGTGTTCCTCCCCTCTACAGCTTCCTCCACACCTCCAGCTCTCCAGGACTCCAAAGACACCAAGTCCTCCCACATATGGTAAGGACCCCCTACTCTTGCTAGTCTCCATGTGCATCTCCATCCCTTGGTTGTTCCCTTAGCCCTGCCCACATCTCTGTAATTAATCTTTCCAACAGTGCCTCTTCAGTTGAACTATCTGGGTGAGCTCTGTTTCTGGGTGGAAACCTGACAGATACATTCGATTTCAGAAACAGTGTAGTTCAAATCTTACAGGTAGTGCTTCTCTCATGGTATTTCTACAGTGAGTCACATTGGGCCCTACGTAAATCTCTGCAACCGTATCGTTAGAAATTCTGTTGATGTCTCCTGATTGGTGAGATTTTTTTGATGACTAGAAGATGTATTTCTTTAAAAAATTACTGTGTTTAAAGGTGACTAAATATGTTGCCCTTTGAAATATTTGATACATTTAGTCCAGTGGTTCTCATGCTCAGCTGGGGATCTGTTTAATGCCAATTGTGGTAGGCAGAATTCTAAGATGGCACCAAGATTTCCTGCACCCACATCCTGCAGTTTACACACCCTGCATAATCCCCAGCACTATGAGTTTGATGGCTTTCCTTTCCATGATTAGGTTATGTTATATATAGCACAGTTGATTTTAAGAAAGGGAAATTATCTGTTAGCTAATGCTACAGTGCCAATCATACTGCAATATAAATGAATCAAATAATATGTTGTACGCCTTAAAGTTACACAATGATATATGTCAATTAAAGCTCAATGAAAAAAATTAAGAAGCAAAAATAAAAATAAAGGAAGAAAGGGAGATTATCTGGATAGGCCTGACCTAATCACTCAAGCCCTTTAAAAGCAAAGAGCACTGACCAGCTGGTCCCTAGAGAGAAGTCAGAGAGATTCAGATCATGGAGGGGGTTCGACACTAAGGAGGTGCTCCATTGCTGAGATGGAGGGGGCCAGGTGCCAAGGACATCAGAGTGTCCTCCTGAAACTGAGAGTGATCCCCAACTAAACACTAGGAAGACAACAGGGGCCTCAGTCCTATAACCACGAGGAAATGAATCCTGCCAACAACCGGTGACGTTGGACAGGAATCAAGTACCCCAGGGAGAACTGCAGCCCTGGCCAACAAATTGATTTCCGCTTGATGAGAACCTGAGCAGAAAATCCAGCGACAACGTGCCTGAACTTCTGACCTACGGAAACCGTGAGAAGAGAAATTTGTGTTGTTTTAAGCTGCTAAATTAATCTGGTAATTAAGCAGGTAATGTGTTAAGTGAAATAGAAACTAATGCACCTTGCCCCAACCTCCAAGATTCTGGTTTTTTCGATTGGTCTGGGTCGGGTTCTAGGCATCCATATTTTCACCACCTCTTATTCAAGGTGATGCCCATATTCAGCCAGGAATGAGAATCACTGTTTCTTCAGCTGAATTGGAATAGCTGAAAAATAAAATAACCCCCTAGAGTCATTTTCTTCTTTCCAGTGGACCCATTCAACAAATAATTATTGAGTGTTTCCTGGGTGCCAGGTGCTGGGCCCTGGGGATGTATTTAATGGTAAGCAAAATCAGACATAGTCACTTCCCTCATGAAGCTCATAGTGGAGAGTAGGAGATAACACATTTTTTTAAACACCATATGTTTTCCTGCACATAAGGCAACATTTTCACAAAAATTTTCTGGCAAAAAATAAGCACTTGCTCAATACTCAGATGCTTTCACTGCGTCTCATGTTTCAGGCTGCCCTCTCAACTACTTTAGCTTGAACCACAAAGTCCTGTTTGGGGAAGATAAATTTGCCTGAAATGACCTTGATCAGAACTAGTTTGGTTTGTTTATAGAGGTCATTTGATTAATTCAAAAAAAAAAGAATAGTAGGGTAAAAATTTAACACGGATTTACTCATCATTCTTGGCATGAAGACACCAGGAGCAAGTGTTGGATGTCACAGGAAAGAAGTCTTTCAAAGATCACTTTAAAAAGAGACTGGAGAAGAAAAATATTAAACAAACAATGTCACAAAGAAATGTAAAATAACTACTGGCATAAAAGTTTCCAGAGGGGAGGCACACCTATAATAGGGGGATCTTACTTAGGGTTGAGGTAGGAGAATGTCAGGGAATGTGTCTCTGAGGAAGGATTATTAAGCAAGGAAGTCAGAGGTGAGTAGATGGGATGTGGGATTGGGAGGTGGCTGAGAAACAGAAGGCTTAAACAGGGTCCCAGGCTTGGGGCAAATTGGAATCCCCTGGGAACTTGAAAAAGTACTGACGCCTGGATCCCATCCCGGAGATCCTGATTTAAGGTGTCTGGGGTGTGAGCTGGGCCTCCTAGGTCATCCCAATGCACATCTAAAGCAGAAGAAAACAGCATGTGCAAAGGCCTTGTGACACTGGGTGACTTGACAGATTCTAGTTGCTGAAAGAAAGCTGGGCTGAAGGAAGTCGTGGCTCTCCCAAGATTTTCAGCAGCCAAAGACACATGTAACACAAACT